>NC_068387.1:1963852-2121352 GCF_023724105.1 Carassius gibelio
TGCCAAAATTAGGCCACGCAACACCTTCTCAATATTTTGTTTATGAATGCAGAACACGTGAACTGTAATTTTTAATATTCATAGGCCTGCTCACATTCGTAAGGTTATTGCCATGGAAATAGTAATAGTAGTTTAAAACAGGTCGGATGAATTAAGCAAGTTAAATCAGCTTTTTATTATCGTTATACACTGGATCTTGATTGAGTGGTGCTGAGAAAACTTTTATTAAATGTTCAGTGTTAATTTAGTGTTCCAGTTTTATAAAGCTACTACAAACTCTTCGTTTAAAAACTTATTTAAAGGTAGTTGCACTTCTAATGTCGATTTTATATATATATATATATATATATATATATATATATATATATATATATATATATATATATATATATATATATATATATATTCTTATTCTTATTCTTATTATTCTTATTATTATTTTTATTATTTTTTTACCATGGTCTTATTTGGGAGAGATCCTTAGCGCTGCTTAAAACGCATAAATTAGGTCATAGACTGGAGGGGGTCTTCATTGTGCCAATCTGACAGTGCGCACTGGCGCTTATGACTCTCCGAGTGCTCTCAAAGTTGGAAAAAGTACGGAATTCCCTATTGAAGCAGATTAACAGCGCCTAAAAAAAAAGCAGCAGAAGAAAAAGTAGACTTCAGACAGACTGACAGCGAGATATGAGAAAGCTTTTGAGGACCATATCAGACTTGTAAATTGTAAGGCAAAAAGGAGAAATATAACCAATGAAAATGTTCATTCGGTATCATGATAAATGTAATGTGAAACTAACAAGTTTTTTTTTTTTTTTTACAGTTATTTTACCGAGATGTCAATGACTATTGTTTGCTGGTCTATGGAGTCGCTCCGCCCCTCATGTTTGTCGTAAATCTGGCGCCTGGCTACAATAAACCTGAGATAAGAGTGGCCAGGGCTCGCCTCCTTCTCCAAGGCGATCAATCGGATCTCAGGCATACTACAAGCACTCTCTTACGTCGACGTCCACGAGAACAGAGCTGACACAACAACACGGCTGCGCTCCACCACCAAACATCTATCTGCTTTCTGAACCATGTCGCTGAGCCCAAAGCACACGACACCTTTCTCAGTGACAGATATTTTGAGCCCAATTGAGGAAACTTACAAGAAGTTTAGTGGCATGGAGAGCACTGGAAACTTCACATCTCCTTTGGGAGCGTACCGGCAACCTCAGGTGTCCCAGACTGGCATGCAGCAACACTCTATGGGCCACAACGCCACTGTGGCGACCACCTACCATATGCCACACTCCGTTTCCCAGTTCTCACACAGTGCAATGGGGGGCTACTGCAATGGCAGCATTGCCAACATGGGGGACCTACCCTCTTACCAAGATACTATGAGAAACAGCGCAGCAGCAACAGGGTGGTACGGCGCCAATCCTGACCCGAGATACACAACAAGTAAGTTATCTTGCATTATTCTGATTTATCTCTTGACGTGTTGCTCGTTGCTTTTATGTAGTAATTATTTACGTAACGAGTTTACGTTAGTTTTATGCATCAGTATCATTGCTCATACTTTGCCTTCTTAGCATTGTCGCCGTTTTGTTACTGCTAGTTTCCCCTTCGTTTAGATTCCTGCTTAAGTTAATTATAACTGAAACATTTATGTCGTTTATTTGTGCATGCGCAAATGCCGCATTGAGATGACCGTTTCAAGACTGTTGATGCACAAATTATTGCCACCTTAGCCCAACACTGCTACTAATTGAATGGCCGTACATCTGTATGCATATTTTGAAGTTTCTAGATTCATGGGACCTTCCACAGGTATGAACATGACAGGAATGGGCGCGCTGACAGGCATGGCCGACACCACCAAATCCATCCCACCTCTCCACGCAGCGCCGAGGAGGAAACGACGGGTGCTCTTCTCTCAAGCACAAGTCTACGAGCTGGAAAGGAGATTTAAGCAACAGAAATACCTCTCAGCGCCCGAGAGGGAACACCTGGCTAGTATGATACATCTAACCCCGACGCAGGTCAAGATCTGGTTTCAGAATCATCGCTACAAGATGAAGCGGCAGGCCAAGGACAAAGCAGCGCAGCAGCTTCAACAGGAGGGCAACCTGTGTCAACAGCAGCAGTCGCCGAGGAGAGTGGCTGTCCCTGTCTTAGTGAAGGATGGCAAGCCTTGTCAAAACGGCTCCAACACACCGACGCCAAACCAACAGCAGATGCAGCAGCAGCAGAACGGTTCCGGAGTCGTGCTTCCTACCTCCAGTAACTCTATGAACCAGCACCAAAGCCAGCAGGTCAACGCACTGGTCCAGGCCCAAGACCTGGAGGAAATGTCCCCCAGTCCCCCGTCACTTCACTCGCAGATGAACAATATGGGCCAGATAGACAGTACTGTAGATTACACAAATAACATGGTCACGTCGAATTTGCTTTATGGCAGAACGTGGTAAGAACGGGCACCTTTTCTTTCGTCCGTTTTTCCAGAAACTTTAGCGTCCTCTGAATTAAGAACTGCGCGTGAGGCCAGAAGCAGACGGCGCTTCGCACGGGCATCCGTGTGGCGGGTGATCGGATAAAAAGAGCCAGTTTTTGAGGGAAATGTGCCACTTTTATTTTCTGTTTCTGTGGTCACAGTTTTTATACAATTACCCTGCTACTCATAATGGACAAAACAACAATAGCGTCACGCTCTGTTTTGGACTTCCTTTTGTTATCCTAGTAGAATGTGGTCTGTTATTAAACAAAATTGCTGCCCCACATCTATGGCAATGACAGGACACCGGAAGCAATGTTTCATATTTCAGGTATGAACTTCTAGCAGGAAATGGAAAGGTTCCCAGATCTCAGTAAAATGCCTGAACGTGCGACTGAAGCGACTATTGTAAAAAAAAAAAAAAACTAATGTATTCATTTAGAGAAATGGAAAGTAGGGAATGTATATTTGGCTAACAATTAAGTTACTTGTAATATAAATGTTTGAGTCTTTTCGTTGGTCATTTATTCTATTCTATTCCTTTTTTTTTTTTTTTTTTTTTTTTGTTAAATTAAAACAAAGACACAAAGACGATGGCTGCTATAGGCCTATATGTTTTAAACCAATTGAACATTAAAAATAAATCAATTAAACCGCACGCCAATGTTGGGGAATTAATGTGTGTATTTATTTTTATTCAAATAATATCTGAAAATGCATTTAGTATTAAAAAGTCGGTGGAAGGAAAGTTTTCACAGATTTTTAGATAACTATATTTAGACACCAACATATTTTAATGTCTGCCCTTTACTTCTAAATTTGCATTCACAGTTAGGCTACTTATTTACTTGAATTTGTTACAAATTCAGTTACCTCTCCTAATTTAAATATCTCTGAAGCCCACCATACACAAAAGGTGGTGATAATAACAATAACAATAATGTAATAATAATAATAATAATAATAATAATAATGTGTCACCCATTTATATTTTTAGGTTTAATCAATTTATATTACGCAGAAGAGAGAACGATATTTTTTGGTAATTTTATTTAACTTGCCTGACATTTCAGTTGCTTGTCTGTTCAGATCCGAAGAATACATATGGAGAGTTAACATAATATGTATTAATTTAAACACGAAAATAATGCATGCAGAATCCTACATTAGCAATGTTGTTGAATGCTATTGAATATACTTAGTAATTAAATGGCACACATTTAGATTTGCAATAAATAGATTATTGAAATTTTGTAATAAGCCGTAAAAAATTATTAATCGTTTTGTTTTTGCATATTTACATTTTCAATACCGTGGACTTCAATAATAGATTGTAGATTGGCAATAAAAGTTAATACGAATATAGTCCGAAACTGTTTAACATGATTCGCAATTATCTATCTTGTAAGAATAATTTTGTTAAGCAGACTGTGGCTATTTAATTGCAAATATAAAAAGCAGAATGCGAGTTTAAACACGCTGACACACATAGCCTGATGAATAATGCGTGCCATTACCTGGAACTCATGGAATGATCCAACAAGTCTCACAGCTATCGGACAATCCATAAAGGCACATCACATAACAGAACAAATAAAATAAAATAAGAATAAATGTTTTTTTTTTTTTTTTTCGAAAGAGCAATGAGTGTCCCAACTTTATGTAAAGTGGTTAATTGACAAGCCCTGAAATTTGAAGCAAGACCGTTTTCACTATTTCTCTCTCTCTCTCTCTCTCTCTCTCTCTCTCTCTCTCTCTCTCTCTCTCTCTCTATATATATATATATATATATATATGAAGTTATTTGCAGTGCTTAATCAAAAGCTAACCAAAGGAATTTTTCATATTCACATTATTTCAAACGACACAGACTGAACATAATGTGAATGATGCTCTGTTTAAATTAATATATATTGTCAAAATGGCGCAAGAAAGTAGAAAAAACTTTTCAAAGTTAAATAGTTCTATATAATCTCCACCAACCCAACTTCACACTTTTTTTCATTTCAATATAATTTTTATACAGACTCCAAACGCACACAATCTTAAGGTCAAGGAAGAATGTATAAATGGTTTATACTATGTACATCTTCCACATATAAATGCCTTATATAAACATGATCAAGTACATAAACACCTTCCATGTGGATAATGAATATTGGTTAATATGATATTGAATATTGGGAAAATAAAGCAAAATATTTGGTGGTCATTATAAAATGGCTATGACCTGGTAATAACTGCTTTAGCCAAAGTGTAAACTTGATCTGATTATGATACTATTATACTCAGCATTTGGAAGACTGAATGCATTTGTAAGTGGCATCCAAATAATATGGTGTTGGAGGCAGGATATAAATGATAGACTATCACCTCTTGCAGTGTCTAATGGTCTTCAAGCTCTTTATGATGTAACAGTCACTATATCAGGAAGTTTTGATATTTGCATTCATATAAAAACTTTTTTTTTCTGTACATTTAAATGATAATAAATAAATAAATAAATAAATAAATAGGTACAATGTTATAATATATGACAATCTTAACCAATTCATTTGTCAATGCACCAGTTAATTCAGATATGACGAAGATCTTATTGCAGATAACAATTGCAGCCTCTAGTATCAAAATTTTTCTTTAGTTTTTTTTTAGTGGAGGGGTGCAAGTATATCCTGTTTATTATAATATAGTTAGTAAAAGCTTAATGAAAATTGATAAATATTCTTTTCGAGATCTATTCAGTGTCAAGAAACCACAACATAGAGATTCAAGAGATTTTAGTATTGCTTTTCTCAATCCTGTCATAGCTTCCTTGGAGCTCTATTCTTCCCCGCTAATTGCAGGATCTTAACAAATTCTTACCGCTGAGTAATTTGAATCCAGCCGGAGGACCCTGTCTGTATTTTCCCTGGCCATTATTCTACTTAATATGTCAAAACGTCTGATCGCAGAGAAACCTTTTCAAGTTCTATTGATGTGTCTTTCAATTGACCACGGTGACCTAGCAACCTGGAAAGCACTAATTGGCATAGACAGCCTGACGTCAGTATTACAGTGGATGTGGGAACAAAAGTGACACTGCTGGACTAGTTTACAGAAGTAAATTAACAAATATAGTCTGTTAATTTTTAATAGACCTATAGTGAATTTCAAATTCCGTTGTTCATTGTCTCACTCATTCTCTCTCTATATTAAAACCAAAGCTACATATAGTTTTATTACACATGCATATTTTCAAAATTTTAATTTCCTTAAAATATCATCTGACTGGGGTTTTTACGAACCAGTGAAGCACTCTGACATACTTCAGAAATGGTATTTGAATGTGTGTGATGCTCTACCCCCACTCTGACACACACACTTCTGTCTCTGTTGTGTGTTTCCAAATAAAAGTAGACACTCATGTGGTGCTTTGTGAATATTTGCTTCAGTGCATAGAAAATACAATGGAATAAATCTCTGAATTACTAACTGAGAATTTTATATTCACATCTCAGGTGGTGAAATGCATTCTTTGGATACAGGCAGAACACTCTCCTCTCTTTGAGAGCTAAACCTCACTTCACATTTTTCATTGTGAGTGTTTTTAAAAAAGGAGGTATTTACCTGGTACATCTCAGTAGTGCAGGATTGTGTAGTCTTGGTAGGGCAAGTTACAAAAATAATAAGAAACCATCAGCTTTGTTGTATCAGAGCAGACTGTGTCCTAGAAAATGCACACTTTCCTAATCTTAGCTATTTCAAACTGGAGGAAAATAGACATGCTCCAAACAATGAAAAATTGTTTAAATCCATTGCTATTAATAACATTCCACTAGCATTGTGCAGGCGATTCACCCATCTGAATTCTGTTGCATTTCACTTCGTGAGAGAGGGAAAGCAAATTAGAGATGGAAAAGTGAGCGAGGGAGAGAGAACGTTGTATCCCTTATTATCAAACCATGTCACATTCCCCCCAATGCCTGGCTGTGCAGCTCTGGCCGGTCAGTAATCCCTCTTCCAAGTTCCTCATGCATCTTATTCATCCTGCTTATAAGTTGTTAAAGAAACTGTTTTCAATCACCACTTATAACTACTGACCTCGAGTGACACAGAGCCACAATAGGCTTCCGAAGCCTGTGCAGCCCAACCAAAGAAGCTGATTAGTTCTTCAAGAGGTCTAAAGCAAGAATCAATGGCTGGTCTGTCTCTAGTTGCCAGTCTCAGCATCACTGACATAATGGCTGTATACGATTAGTTATGCCTCATTAATTTCAGCAAACACCACTCCAGAGAAATTTGTTTACCTTTAGACATCTAATATGTGTGATATTATAGACCTTATTGGAACTGGATGGTCTGAAGATTTTGTCAGAAGGACCAAACTAGGCACCAGAATGGTAAAGAACACCATGGACCACAAAGGTGTTTGAAGGAAATGTAATTATATATATATATATATATATATATATATATATATATATATATATATATATATATATATATATATATATATATATATATATATATATATATATATATATATATATATATATATATATATATATGGCTTTTAGTTCAGCATTATTACAACTATGACCTTAAAAAAAGAAGGTTTTAAATATTTAAGAGTGCCGGTGTGGATGTGAATGTAGCTTAAATAATAATTATATTCTTATCTTGTCTTCTTAATCCACTGGTTTAGTAACTTATTTATCACTGAATGAATGCACTGTGCATAATTGCAACTGAAAATCCAGCCTACTCAAGAAAGATCATCGCATGACTTCCAATGTAAAAATATTACATTTTAATGTATTCTATCCTTGCTTAATTATTAATGAAATGTTTTCCTCATTTTCAACTATTAATCCACATCTGATCTTTCTTTAGCATGAGCTTTGAATGACACAATTGTGAAAATGTGTATGCCTTGATGAAAATGCTTCAGATGACAATGGGATTCTCAAGAGCCGAGGGTATCTGATTTGTATTCGGCTCCTAAAATTCAAATCAGGGTTGAATGGGCCACATTGTAAAGTGCTGAAGTATTCTAGGTCCCTGCAAGACTCTTACAATGCTACACTTTCTAACTAGCACACAGCTTCTTCCCAAACCACAGTTGCCAAGGCGATGGCCAGCTGCAAGACTGGGCCTTGTTTGTTTATAAGGGCAGGGTTGGATGGAGGTTCAAATAGAGGCGGGCAGTAGCATGAGTTGTTTGCGTGCAACCACTTCAGAAGTGTGAAAGGGAGGATTGATGCTGCATACGTTTACGTGCTGCTCTATTATGTGTGTAACGCTGCTGGATGCACGTAACTTATTCATTTACATGAGTGCATTCAACAAACTATCGTGGCAACATTTTTGGTACATTCTTACGAATAACTGATGGTGAGGTTTAAAAGGTGGACCTTCTTGCTCTTTTCTAAGAGTAATACATTTGCATACAAAATTGCCACCTCATAAAATTGTAAAATTCTTCTCATGAGATCAGGTTGCTACATATACTATCAAAACTTCTTTCTGTGAGATACTGATGTTTTCTTACAGTATTTAGAAACACAAAGTGCAGTCTGTACAGAGAATGCCTTGACATCTAATGACTTGATTAACTTTAAAAGATCTAACCTGACATTGCAATGTACATTTCATTTTAATTTTACAGTAAAATGCTGTTAATTGTACAATCAGAAGTAAAAAGAATAAATCAACATATCATTTACAGTAAAATCTGTAAACTTATATTCCCCAGATTTCCCTGCGTGACATTCCACATTTGAAAGCATTTAGTTAAAATAATAATGTTTCTTAAAGGGTTATTTCACCCAGATAGCAAAATTATGTAATTAATAACTTACCCTCATGTTGTTTCAAACCCGTAAGACCTCCGTTTATCTTTGGAACACCGTTTAAAATATTTAAGCTTTAGTCAGAGAGCTCTCAGTCCCTCCATTGAAGCTGTGTGTACGGTCTACTGTCCATGTCCAGAAAGGTAAGAAAAATATCATCAAAGTAGTCCATGTGACATCAGAGGGTCAGTTAGAATTTTTTGAAGCATCGAAAATACATTTTGGTCCAAAAATAGCAAAAACGACAACTTTATTCAGCATTGTCTTCTCTTCCGTGTCTGTGTGAGAGAGAGTTCAAATCAAAGCTGTCTGGATATCCGGTTCGCGAACGAATCATTCAGTTCACCAAATCGAACTGAATCATTTTAAACGGTTCACATCTCTAATACGCATTAATCCACAAATGACTTAAGTTGTTAACTTCTTTAATGTGGCTGACACTCCCTCTGAGTTCAAACAAACCAATATCCCGGAGTAATGGTGCATTCAAGTCATCTCGTATAGATCGTATTTATGAGTTGAATGCACATGAACGCCACCACGATATCGTAAATACCAGTGGGGAGCTCAGGATTTTATTTAAGCCCCGATCTGTACGAGTTAGGGGTGTGTCAGTGATTAACATGGCAGAATATACAATACTTAAAGATATTTAGCTGTGATATTGTCAGGCTTTTCTATTTACAGCGCAGTAAGTCAATCGACGACGCATAATATGATGGCATCATAATATAAAAATGCAAATTGTAACAATAAAGTTGGCAGCGGCTTCATAAAATAATTGAAAACATTAAAAAACCAAGTATACCTAATGCACATTTCTTTGTTCTTCATTTTCTACAACAAGAGTTTAAGAACATTGCTGTATTTTTGTGTTTTTAATTAAGAAAAATCTTGCTCCGCCATCTTGCTCCGACCAAAGTGACTTGAACGCACATGCCGTCATAAGCACGACTTCCCACCTTGTGCGTACGAATATCAGTCACTCTATATTTCCCGACAATATACCTTAGTTAGATGATATTAAAATGCTTGTTTTATCAAAGTATTTTCTAAATACATAATGCAATGCAATACAGTGATGATTGAGAGATACATTAACAAAAACAAAACATTCCTCAAAAGCCCTATGAACATATTTGATAATATTTGATACTCACTCACTCACTCCAGTACTCACTCAAGTCCAGTAAATGCTCCAGTAAATATTACTAACAACAGAGAAGTAATTATTTGTTTACTTTTACAGCAAATCAAGCAAGACTTGAGGGGAGCATTTGTAAAATTACTAGAAAGCTTTTACTTGCTAAAAAGAAAAATATAAACTATTAACCAGTAGCTGATACCAAGTTAAATCATGCAGTATATTATGGGCAAAAGGTTTTTAATATAGGCCTTATATGGAACAGTAGACTTTTATAGTTCATAGATTAAAGAGTTAAAGGGACAACTTAGAACCTTATTTACTCCTGAAAGCTGCATTATAACCTTAGGCTTAAAACATTAATATATATATTTTTAGGTAACTACTACCCTCAAGCTTGCAAGAGTAAATAAAGTAAAAGATCTATGTTTTTGAGGGTACTGCCTCAGTGACAAGCTGTTGTTACCCTAAAGGTACAATTTAATATTTAATGGGGGGGACAAAAAATTTTCCCTTGGAAAAAAAAAAAATGCAAATGTGATCCTGGACCACAAAACCAGTTATAAGGGTTAATTTGTCGAAAATAGCTGAATAAAAACAGCTTTCAATTTATGTATGGTTTGTTAAGATAGGACAATATTTGTCTGAGGTACAACTATTTGAAAATCTGTAATCTGAGGGTACAAAAAAAAATATATAAATACTGAGAAAATCATCCAAGTGAAGTTCTTAGCAATGCATATTACTAATCATCAATTAAGTTTTGATATATTTACAGTAGGAAATTTACAAAATATCTTCATGGAACATGATCTTTACTTCATCATGTCCTAATGATTTTTGGCATGAAAGAAAAATCTATAATTTTGACCCATACAATGTATTTTTGGCTATTGCCACAAATATATCCCAGCAATTTAAGACCACAAAGTTTTGTGGTCAAGAGTCACAAATATGATACATATCAGTGTAAATTTACTACAGAAAAAAGTTCCTCCTAACCCATGAGGGGTAGCCCATCACTCTGGGAACATGGTTAATTCATTTAAAGAATTTAAAGTTTATCTGTCTGCACATGGTTTGTGTCCACTAATAAGCTTAATCAAGTTTAATTAAGTCCAACAAATTAAAAGACCAATGCTTGCTTCATTAAGTGGAGATGAACCTAAGAATGTTAGCACATTTGTTATTGTGTGAAATCCTCTCGTACAAGCACACCAAGTCAGGCCTAATATGTTTCGTACACAAGGCCAAAGAGCAGCACAGGACCACCCACTCTCTTTCCAATTATCATCTTGCGACAACCTGTCTACTCTTCACCATTCATCAGGAGACGTACCAATCCAAAGAAGGTATTACAATTAGATGCCTGTTGCTCCCCTTAACAAATTTCTAGACTGTTGCTGGGAATCAATAGCTGGCAGTCCATGTGCCCCAGATGACAAACAGGATTACACCCCAAATCCTGCGTTCTGTCCCCTCTTCCTCCTCTTAAGTCACCCGGGATGTCAAATACTGAGAGCTGGCTAATCAACAAAGGATTGGGATGTGGACTGAAAGAAATTAAGATTTCTCTTTGAGGCTCCTGCAGTGCATTCACAGTGGCACACTTTCTGGCTATTTATTTTCCTTTGTCCAACTTATCCATCAGTTATTTTCAGACAGTGCCCGCATGATTGAATGCAAATGTATCTGTGTGTCTTGCATCACTTTTCAAGTCCATTCCCTGCTGCATTTATCTATAACCTGCATAATGTTATAATGCATACGACCCATGTATATTATGCAAATAAAGCCAATTAGGCCAGGAAGTGCAGACAAAGATGCAATACAGCTGGCTAGCCTCTTGGCCACAGCAGACACTGGAGTGTTTGCTTGCCCTGATTTAACAGCTGGTCACAGAGGTTGCATGCATTCACCTCACTCCACAGGGGGGACCGGCACATCCAAAGAAAATGTTTTAGCTGAATTCACTTTTGCTGGGGGGTCAGTGATGATAGTGGAAAGAAAGAAGACATGCAACACAGGTTTCCCACAAATCCTCGGTCTAGCAACACTTAATGGTTAATTAGCCGAGCTTGGCCAGTCCCCTAATCATTACACAGCACATTAAACCCATCCTAATCAGGCCTAATCCTGATTTTTTTTTTTTTTTTTTCTGTTCTTTCTCCTCTACTTTCATAAGAGATGAACATGCTCTAGTAGTATTGATTAAGCCATAAGTGCCTGCTAAGACGTGTACATCCTAATAATTGGATTCTATGTTAAGAGTGGGATGTTTTTTTCCTAATCAATAGCTGCTTTGGGCATAATCAGGATTTCAATATTCCACAGACGTTTTCATCAGAAGCAATTTGATATACTGTGGAAGATCATTTCAGGGATTATTTCCATTAACAGTTTTTGCATGGCTGGAGTTGCATTTGCTAATTGCAATAATCCATTTTAAAGCATTATCTTTGTGAGTTGAAGCTGCAAAAACATGCCTTTAAATACACTGCACTGCAGTTTCCAGCTGAAATGATTACTCGTGGTATTAAAACGCCGGTAATGTGTGTTCCTTTCCAGACAAATTATGATTACAGGGGCAGATTATCAATAAATAAAGACTTATTTGTGTGCAGTTCCTTAAATAATACTGTGTTTGACCTCAAAACACTTATAGCATAGCTTGTGATTTGTAAACTACATTTTGCTGTTTGTATCATAATCTGGTCCACATGCATGGTTTTTCTAAAGTAGTAGTTTGTAGTAACTTGCTCATTAGTTCACTTGTTCATCGCAGACAACTTTTGAATAAGATGCAGGCCCAGTCACTCCTCTCCAGGCCATGGATGACACCTGCAATGACATCACAGCAGACCAGTGTCAGACCAGATTCGCCATGGCCCAAGGTTTTTTCCCAAGATGTTTGGCTAATGAAAACATCCATTTTGATGTAGATGAGATCCTGTGGTCAAATCCACAACACAGAGTTGATGACAATGTAGAAGTACAGTAATCATTCCTCTTTTTTTTTTCCTACAGTACAAGCAAGCAAGTTAAGGAACACTGCATTTGATGTTTTACAGTACTGTCTTTTCTTTTCCATTTCATAGTTAATTACTTTTAATCAAATAAACATATGTTGTGATTGTACTGTAGTGTTTTGCATCAATATATTACAAACTTTATTCAATGATTCCACTGTGTCTGTAGTATTCTCTCTGCTACTGCAGTACTTTTACAGAGATGTATTTACTGTACATGTAGTACCATAATGATCACCTATATTTGATGATTGTACGAACAATCACACAGTGAAACTATCGGTTGTTTGTGTGTGGATGATCTTCAGTTATGTTTTAATGGCATTTCACAGTAAATGTGTGTTTTGAACCAATGATTATGCAAGATTTCTTTAAAGATGTGAATGCACAATGCAGTGTTTTGAACATTAGACAGCCTGTGCTACAAGTGATAACGGTTTTGAGTTTTGTGTCTAGAATTTTGAAAAATTACATCAAGGTTCTGAAAATAGTAGCAAAGTGATTGTAAAAAAAAAAAATTGTAATTTCTGAACTGCTGTGATATCTGCATAATGTAATAAAATGTTGCCACATTCACGTTTATACTTTTTCAGAGAGAACTGAACAAGTGTAAGAACATAAACATATGGCATTAAACTAAGAAAAATATACTTATTGCTTATGGCACCTCTTGTGGATGTTCACCTGAAAAGTGCAGCAAATTGCACCAGGAGCAACTTATGCCATGTTATGCAGAAATGGAGTCATGTACTGTATTTCCAATGAGCCTGGGTTACTACATGCTACAATTTCTTTGAAGGAACATGCTGAATTTTCATATCTTCCAAACTGGCTACTTTAACTGTGCTCCTCCAAAAAATAGGCAAAATGAGCTGGTCAGAATTTTCCAAGCGACCACATTTTATTCTGAGTGCTATGCTGCAGAAAACAGATCAGGTAATTACTGTACTTTCCAGGACTATAAGGCCATACATTAAAATCTCCAACAACTTCTCAAGTGACAACTCATCTAATCACAAGGACAATCAAAGAGAGGCTGTGCTGTTTACTGATTGCTCTAATCAAAAAGAGCTTCTTCAAACATCGCTAATTGGTAAGTTTATCCACCGAATCACATGGCAGACATGCAGGGGACACAGTCCTGATTTGCTGATCCCAAATATCCCATTTGCATTAAGTGCCACCAGAATGCTCTTGACTCCCACAAGCTATCAGCAAACCAGACAATTATTCATCAGCAGCAAATTGGCACATCAAAGTCAAATCAGAGAATTACGGAGCGGAACACCCACCACCGGGGCTGAGAGATGTTAGGTGGCCTTTGATTGACCGCATTGCCCTTCCAGAATCTTCACCAACATTACAGCTCTTAAACCTCTACCGAGGCCCATTTGCCTGCTGGACAAGTGTTATATTCAGATAATGTCCATTTTGACAGTGAATGGAATCTCGCTCTGTTTCCCTGATAAAATTAGGATATACTGTTCCATCATGGAGTTAGGACATTTAAAAAAATTGATAACTTTAGTAGACTGAGAAAAAAAAATGCACCTTGTATCACTAATATCGGTACTTAAATTTAGATTTTAAGTTATAAGAAGTTTTAACAACCATGGGAAAGTATAGAATAAAAGTTACTTTACAGTTCACGGTTAACGGCATAAACAAAATATTATTTTATAACAGTGATGCTGCATTCTAACTAAGATCCTACATAAAAACCTGATATTTGATTAAAGGGAGATTTTGCCTTCTGTTTCTGCTCCACCACTAACCTTTTCTTTTGGAGTCAAGCTCAACAAGAAACATGGGTGAAAAACAGTTTGGCAAACTGGAAAATACATGAGTTTTAAAGATTAAGGGTCACATTAAATTCTGAAATGAGTTTATAAAGAATGCTTGCAGCTGAAAGGCTTTATTAATCCTACATTACTGTATGTAGAGACCTGAACAGTAGACAGTCAGTGCTTCAATCACATGAATGCGACTTGGCCTTCTTTTTCCTTCTGCATCGCTTGGCAATCTGTTATGATTAGCTGAATAGCATGTTTTCACTGCTCATGTACAAGTCCATCATTAATAGAAGGCAGAGATGTGTGTATGAACAGAAGCACACTCTTGTTCGAGGACTACACCTTCCCAATTTTATAGCTGGCAAGTGAAACAAACCATAAAAGCAACTATCCAGCAGTGGTCATAAAAAAGATATGCATCAGAATGCTGCACTTTATGGCAGCCAACCTATTTCAGTCATACACAGTGAATTGAAAATGTGTGGCCTTGCTACTGTTCAATGTTGAGCTGAATATAAGGGGAAATATATTTTTGATGAATTTGAGCATCTTTTGCTGGTTTCAGGTTCTTCTAATTTCAATAAAAACTGAACCTTACCAGCCAAATTCAATGGATTATGTGCGAAGTTAAATAAGGATTCATATTTCATGCAAACATTTTGCACCTAGGCCAGCGAGGTGCTGTCATGTATATGCTGTTTTACATGGAATGCATTTTTGTAAAAAAAAAAAAAAAAAAAAAAACCTTGGTAGCAAAACTCAAGGGTGGAGATCATAAACTGAAATGCATTATTGCTGATTGCATGATCAGCAACATTACCCCTCCTCACCCCCACTGCATCAGTCAAGTGTTGACATTCCTTTGATTCATGTTAGATGTCAATCCTTATACGGAAACTGATAGTGTTTGCATCTCATTCAGAGTATGTGTCATATCCAAAATTACACAGATTCAACATTGATAGCCTCTAAGTATAAGGAAAGCAAAGAAACTTGAGAGCACTTGTTTCCCATATCAGGTATGGTGCACATTATTTTTTCTCAACAGTTCCCTTCTCTTCACACACCTTCAAAGGGACATCATCTGGCTGGTGGTTCCAAAGTTTGGGGTACATCAATATTCAAGGTGGATTTCGAACCTCACTTCATCTTACTAGCATTGGAGTAAACACGCATATTTACTCTAGGGGAATTCTGAGCATTAGTTTAATGGCTATTTAAGAATCTAGCTTGCATATTTAAACCTTACAGCTGTAGTACAACATGCATAATGAATTACTAAAATAACACTGTACTGAGGAATATTTTTAAGTGAAGGCAAGGTAATCAAAATGTATTGTTTCCCATATTCCTATTACAGTTAACAAGCTACATACTGTAAAACAATTTAGATTAAGGGAAGTTCTAACTTAAAGTAGATACTAACTTTGAAGTAGCTTGATATTGTTGGTAATCTTTTTTCCAACAATAGTGGTGCAGTGTGATGTCCCATATTGAGTTTTAAAACTGACCATTCTGAGGCAATTATTTCAAAATTGTTTACTGTTATGTCAATAATGTCTTTATCAAAGAGCAAGTTTTAGGGCTGTGTGATATGACAATATAAAAAGAAGCCTGGATTTCAGGCTACAATGTGTTATATATTGTTTTCTAGCACATATATCACTGGTGCTCTGAAGTGTTTAAAGCATTTAATAGATTTAAGAGATCAGAGATCAGGAATTAAGAGATCAGATGTCCGATTAAGTTAGTTCATAGTATTAAAAATGATTCAATGACTCATTCTCTTCTTAAAGCCAAATATTTACGTACAGGTTGCTGTTCTTCACTATGCTTTTGACTGGTTGTATACATTTGCCTTTACTACATTCATAATTTCACTCTAATCAACGTTTATTCATTAAAACATATTGAACAATTGTTTTTGGGTAGAACTTTATTTAAAGTGTCCTGTCCTTATTTATTTTATTTACAGTGAGTATGTTTACATGGACATTAGTAATCTAATTATTTACCTTATTCTGAATAAGAAAATATTATGATTAAGGTATTTCATTTTAAATAAAAAGTCTTGAATTTGACTTGCAAAGTCGGTACATTTGACAGGATTTTGTTCAAAATGTCCCGTTTGATATATTACAGTTTTTCACCACATATAGTATGTTGCCATTAACAGATACTGTAGCACTTTTACTGTTGAAATTACAAACATTTATTACAATAGCATTAAATGTATATAGTAAATATACTGTATGTTGTTAATTAATTCATATTTAGTATTTTAATGTTACATTTTAAATATAACAATATTAATATTTTAATATTGTTCCCTTAAATAGCTTCACTGGTTACGTTTAGTAAGTAGTTTTAGTTGGTAAGTAGCTAATTTCCAAAAGAGTAGCTTCCCAGAAGATTAAGTTCTTCAATTGATTGTTGGCTTGTAGCCTGGAGAAGCAATATAAAAAAAAAAAAATATTGCTCATTGGCTGCTTTTCCTAAGCTCAGGAGACTTAGATTAAATTCTAATATATCCTTTATTTTAGTATCAACAGCATTTCAGATGTGTATCCTAAAATTCCTTAGGAGAAATGGAAGTAGACACAAATGAGACATGAGAAATATTTGAGAAAAAAAGTGTCAAAACAGAGAATGTGGCAGAAAAAAAAAAAACTCTTTATTGTCTTGCTGCAGTCTCTATCAATACTCCATTATAGGAATATTTTATTGCTCAGTGGTTGCTCTTTCTAACCTCAGGAGACTTAGTTGTGATTATCATGTATTTCTCATTTTAGTCTCAAAGTGTCCCAGATGTTTCTCCTGAAAATCCTTACGAGAAAAACAGTAGACACAACTGAGACATGAGAAAGTTCAGAAAGGAATCCAAAATGACAATGGGAGATAAATGTGTGAGAAACATCTCTTTAATAAGAGGTTGCTGTTGCTTTTTTATTGCAGTGGGGTTTTTCACCTTTAATGGTTAGGACAGTATGAGTAGAGACAGGAAACACCTGGACAAGGGAGAAGGGAACAGGAAACAACCTTTAGCTGAGATTCAAACCCATGTTGTCTGAGGTGAAGTTGTGCCTTCACGTTGATGCGCTGCCCACAAGGCTATGGCTCTGACAGAAGTCACTCTATGCTCAGGATACTAAGGGCTGATTCATTTATGTCTCATTGAGATATCAGCTTTGTCTTAAAATGTCTTCAGTTTTATTTTAGGAGAAACGTTAGATTTTTACTAATATTGTAAATACTAAAATGATCATTTAAATAGCATTAAACATCTCAGAATATCAATGGTTACTAGTTTAAATCTATCTTCAGTGTCCAGCTTTGTATACACCACATTTTACAAACACAATAGAAAGGACTTGCAAGAGCAAGATGTTTAGTATAAGAGCAATACCTTTTTTTAACAAATGTAACATAGTGCCCCACTGTTTTTTTCTTCTTCTTTTTTTTGTATTAAGATGTTGTCTTATACAGACCATTTTTGCATGTATGTAAATATAGGTTATGGTTTCCTCTGTTAAATCACCTCTGTGATCTCAATAGTGTGCACCAAGTCAAATGCCTCAATATGAGCTCAAACATTTATTTCCAAATAATATGTAATAATAATCAAATTAGTAAATTAATCAATACTGAGTCATAAGCCATTTATGTGCCTTTCAGCTAAGAAAGCTCCAGGGTTACATTTTCTGTAGATCAGTTTTGATTAAAGCATCCGGTACATTACTATTTCTAACAACGAATGATGTGCCTAAGTACATAAACATTGTCCTATGAAAAGTAACATTATCCTTATGTCTGCATAATTTCTCTCTCACTATAGCCTTTAACTCTGAATTTATTATGCACCCCTCCCACCCACCCTTTTTATTTAGTGCCTTTCAAGTACTTGACTTGATGCACACTTTGTAAAGTTGTTGGGATCTCTTCTAAAGCATTACATGAGACAAATATGAGACCCCCAGATTATATAGTTAGAGAAAAATCAGAGCACAGTGTGTGATGTTTGAGATCTCTAATCTAAACTTTTAACAGACCAATGGGAGCAATATCTTAGTACAGTGTGTGATGTTGTTGAGATCTATTCTAAAGCTTTAAAGAAGACCATTGTGAGATTGTTTTGTCTCAGGAGAAAAGTTTGAGAATCAGGAGACTCAAGCAAAAATCTAAATTTGTAACCTCATTTCTGTCTAGGAGAAATATTTGAGTTGTTAAAGAGATCTCACTTTTGATTTTTCTTTTTGTATGGGAATGGTTTCAAAGAAGCTTCCCTAATGATGGAACCATGTATATATTTATGTCAGTAGCTAGAATCTCTCACCGTGCATAGCTAAGACCGCCGTTCAGGAGCAGGTGTCTGAGGCTTTAAATTAGCATTTCGTATTCATGCTAATGGCTGAACCCTGTTCCCCCTGTGAGAAGAATTGAGCGTGCTCTCTTCTCCAGAGCACAGTGCATGCTAATAAGAACACACTCCACAATCCCCGCTCTGTGTGTCTTGGCTAATCTTGTTTTATCGCCTTTGTTAACATCTCCATGAACAACAGATTTAATCCAGGCAGAGATTACCGTAATGTGACTTCTGCTTTCCCAGATGGAGTCTGCACCCTTCAGTCTATAAACATTTGTATTCCCTGCGGTAGGACAGACAAAGAGGGATGAAGTGAAATGTTACGGCAGGTTATGAACTGCACCTGAATGCTTGAAGTGCAGAGGTTAAAAAACAGCACATATACACATAGGGTGACTGCGAGAGGTGACCCCTTTTGAGCCCTCGATGTTGTATGCGCACAGAGCCGCGGAGTGGAAAGTCAATAGTTGCGGAAGCCAAAGAGATTAGAAAAACTAGTTTTCCTTTACCTGTGATGATTAATTCTGTTCATTTCGGGAGATCGTCTTCAATCATGGGGCACAAGGTGCCACTGCTTTGGCCCTGCATTCAGGGAGCAGTGAATGACCTCGTGACCTCGTCAGCTTTGGGTTAATTATCAAATGGGAAGTCAAAGCTCAGAATCCGAGCTACTTAGAAAGAGGGCAGGGTCACCCTTGAAAGAGAGCAGGTAAAAGTTGGTGCACAACAACAGATTCACAGCGAAGAAAGCATAAGGCCCTTAAAAAGCCACTGGCAACATTCACAACTGTCTTCAAACCATTCGATGGAATGCACATGCAGCAAATTACACATTAAAGCTGAAAAAGTAACAGATGAGAACAGTGGCTGAGCAAAAAATGTGCAACACATTATGTCAACAACACATTTTCCTGAATGCTGAAGTCTTGCCTGACTGATCATTGGAAAACTTCACTCAAAACTTGACTTCTAGTCAAATTAGCCCAATTTCCTGGCTAGTAATGAATGTTAAACTATGTAATGGCTATGAAAATAAAGGTTTCAAAAAGAGGTTTTTGCAACAATGCCATAAAAGAACAAATTCTGATTCCCCAAAGCACCTTTCAGTTATTTTACAAAATGTGAAAAATATTGCAAGTGTTTTTTTTTTTGTTGTTGTTGTTTTTGAAAGAACATTTTTCCACAATAAAGAACCTTTTGTAGAATGGAAAGATTCCATGTATTTTAAAGACTTCTCATGGAATCAAAGATGCCTATAAAGAACCGATATTTTTTAAGAATATAGTGCTGACACTTAAAATGTTTTTTGCCAGTGCCTCACCTGTCAAAGTTTAATGAGTGGGTAGATGACATGAAGCAGTCAGAGGCTAACTACATTGATAACAGGTGTTTATATCCTACTACAATGTATTTTTGACAGACTTTGTCCACATTTTTATTTTTCCAAATGTTTCATTTTAAATAATTAAACATGCTCAGTATAAACATGGGTTCTTGTAGAGATCAGAAAAGTTAAACAGAGGCTAGAATCCATCATAAAGTTGTAAAAAAAAAAAAAAAAAGGATATTCAGAGCCAATTATCAGCAACACAAAATTGGAGTGGATTTGGAGTTCATGTTAATTGAGATATGACCAGTACATTAATGCCACTGCACAATCATGGCATATGTTATATTTTACCCTAAATGGTTGGTAACTGATGGAGAAATCCAGACTGTATGGTAATGGCCAGTAATCATCCTAGCTCAGTGTGCACCTTAATTTATTTATTTCTGTGCCCTCATGTGTGGGGTTAAAGTATCTCACTGTTGTTGTTCCCTTTAGCAGATCACAGAAATTGATTTGCTGCCCAAGGAACGGTTCTATTCCTGCTACACTCGTTCAGCCGAGAGGCATTCCGCTCACACAATCAAGGATGAACATTGTCTGTCTACCTAATCTAGTCCTCCGTCCCAATGGGAGAGGGGACTAGTAGCGGGAAAATCGGCATGAATACTAATACAGCCTCTCGGCTTTAACAGCTTTCACAAACCCATCTCAAAGGAATTCATCGAACATGATGTGTTCTCATATTAATTACTCCATGGGCATGAAGCGGAAAAAGGAGGCAGAGATCACAGGAAACCTATAAGGAGGGACTTGCTGCTCCAACTTAAATGTGGTTAATTATAATTTGATTTTGTGCATTAGATGGACAGGCCCAATGGTCTAGAGCAATGCTGAGGGTTCTTTTGCCCACAAAAGTGTGTGCTTTCATCTATACATTGCCTATAACTCACCTTGAGCCTTGAAGTCCAGCATTACAGATAACTGTTGCATAATCACAGTTTACATGCAACTGTATGTCAGATTTATACGAAAACATTATTTTATACAGAAATAAATTTTTACACGAGCCTCATATGAATGTTTTTGGTCATGGTACATGCAACTGTAGCATGGGGCCAGTGAGGCATTTACCTTTCGGTCACCAAAAATTTGGTGAGAAAGCCATGTACATTCTATGTTAATCACATTTTTAAATACATATCTATACATACACTGTAAAACAAAAAAATGTGTTCATGATTTTAAAGAAAAAAACTATTAGATCAAAGTAGTTATTTAACTTTAGATTAAAATATGGTTATAATAACAGTTTTTGGAAATGAAAATAACATCATTGTATAATTTACAGTGAAAAAAAAAAAAACATAAACTGACATTCCCAGAATTTCCAGTGTGATATTTCATATTTAAGTTTTTTTTTTTTTTTTAAGGGTTCTTATATTTGTTTTCCTTATGTACATTAGGGTTTTATGTTGCATCTGTTATTAATGTTTATTGTATTATATAAGTGCTTTGTGTTACCAAGAAAGTATATTTTATTTGTCTATAACACTGTGCAACTTTGATATACAGGTCCTTCTAAAAAAATTAGCATATTGTGATAAAAGTTCATTATTTTCCATAATGTAATGATAAAAATTAAACTTTCATATATTTTAGATTCATTGCACACCAACTGAAATATTTCAGGTCTTTTATTGTTTTAATACTGATGATTTTGGCATACAGCTCATGAAAACCCAAAATTCCTATCCGACCAATAAAAGAAAAGTGTTTTTAATACAAAAAAAGTCAACCTTCAAATAATTATGTTCAGTTATGCACTCAATGCTTGGTCGGGAATCCTTTTGCAGAAATGACTGCTTCAATGCGGCGTGGCATGGAGGCAATCAGCCTGTGGCACTGCTGAGGTGTTATGGAGGCCCAGGATGCTTCGATAGCGGCCTTAAGCTCATCCAGAGTGTTGGGTCTTGCGTCTCTCAACTTTCTCTTCACAATATCCCACAGATTCTATATGGGGTTCAGGTCAGGAAAGTTGGCAGGCCAATTGAGCACAGTAATACCATAGTCAGTAAACCATTTACCAGTGGTTTTGGCACTGTGAGCAGGTGCCAGGTCGTGCTGAAAAAAAAAAAAACCGAAATCTTAATCTCCATAAAGCTTTTCAGCAGATGGAAGTATGAAGTCCTCCAAAATCTCCTGATAGCTAGCTGCATTGACCCTGCCCTTGATAAAACACAGTGGACCAACACCAGCAGCTGACATGGCACCCCAGACCATCACTGACTGTGGGTACTTCACACTGGACTTCAGGAATTTTGGCATTTCCTTCTCCCCAGTCTTCCTCCAGACTCTGGCATCTTGATTTCCGAATGACATGCAAAATTTGCTTTCATCCGAAAAAGTACTTTGGACACTGAGCAACAGTCCAGTGCTGCTTCTCTGTAGCCCATTTCCTGCACACGCCTGTGCACGGTGGCTCTGGATGTTTCTACTCCGGACTCAGTCCACTGCTTCCGCAGGTCCCCCAAGGTCTCGAATCGGTCCTTCTCCACAATCTTCCTCAGGGTCCGGTCACCTCTTCTCGTTGTGCAGCATTTTTTTGCCACACTTTTTCCTTCCCACAGACTTCCCACTGAGGTGCCTTGATACAGCACTCTGGGAACAGCCTATTCATTCAGAAATTTCTTTCTGTGTCTTACCCTCTCGCTTGAGGGTGTCAATGATGGCCTTCTGGACAGCAGTCAGGTCGGCAGTCTTACTCATGATTGCGGTTTTGAGTAATGAACCAGGCTGGGAGTTTTTAAAAGCCTCAGGAATCTTTTGCAGGTGTTTAAAGTTAATTAGTTGATTCAGATGATTAGGTTAATAGCTCATTTAGAGAACCTTTTCATGATATGCTAATTTTTTGAGATAGGAATTTTGGGTTTTCATGAGCTGTATGCCAAAATCATCAGTATTAAAACAATAAAAGACCTGAAATATTTCAGTTGGTGTGCAGTGAATCTAAAATATATGAAAGTTTAATTTTTATCATTACATTATGGAAAAAAATTAACTTTTATCACAATATACTAATTTTTGAGAATGACCTGTATTAATAATGAGGGAAGGCTACTTGTGATGAGTTTTGGTCCATCAAATGACTTTCTTATCATCACCTGATTTTGGTAGTTGTTAGTGTATTATAATGGTACAAAACAGATTAATACTTCAGTAGGATGGTATATTCAAGTTACTTCAGATAATGTAAAACTTTTAATTTGCATATTTTCTTATTCATTATAATTAACTGACTAGCATTTAATCTGAATTTAAAGGTTGAAAAATTGTTCAATATAAATTTAGTTTTTAAACAGGTTTAATTATTTTGTATGTATTATTTAAATTACATGGTAAAATAGAATAGGGTAAGGCCAAAATAGGGTAATCAAATATGATGAATATGTTTTATGGTACCTCATATGAAAATACAATGGAAACTGTAGGTTTCTGAGTAAAATCATGTGTAATTATCTCTATGAATCAAAACGTGAAACGTGGGCTTGAAAGATGAAAAGCACAGCTTTGTGTCTTCACTGAACATCCGCAGAAACGCTGTCAGAGAAACCACAGGCGAGTAAATGAATATTTCATTAAGGACTATTGAAACAGAAGATCAAATGACCTTGTTTTAAATCATTATTCCCTGATAAAAAAATAAAAGTGGATAGGGGGAGAGTGGAAGGGACACACTTGAAACTTCAACTTGTCTAATAAGCATGAATAAATTACACAAACACGCAATATGCAAATAGCACAATGCTGGCATAGCATTGTTATCTAGATCTTCCTTTCTTTTATTGTCTGAGATTGTTCCAGCCTTTGCTGCGTATCATTTATCACCAGAACACAATTTTAGATTAGGTGCCCCCAATAACAAAAACATTTTAACCACTTATCCAAATTTCTTAATAAAATAATAATAAAAAAAGACTTAACATAGATTTGACTCACTTTATTCATCAAATGATTGGAGATTGAGCAATGGACATCCTAGATGAGCCTTGAAATCAGGCACTTTCATGCCATTAAACAGATGATTTAAATCGAGAATGTACTGTATTTGAATCTGAATGCTTTAATGACCTTCCCTGCGGGGATACCATCATGCATGTTCATAAGTGGCACCATACACACATTTTTGCTAAATAAATCTTGGTGAGGTTTTATATGAAGCAAAACATTTTCTCTGTTTTGATGTGACATCATTTGAAAGGCGAACTCTGGGCTCGACTTTTTTTTATTAGCACATCCAGAAGCTGGTTACTTTAAAAAGCGTTTATGGTGTTGTTATGGGCCGGCACAATGTAACTCTCTCACAGAGTTTTCTCTATCAAACAAGTATCTGTTGACATGATCGTTAACACAGATATTATGTGAGGGGAGCTTTTTAGTAATCTACAAATTATGCAGGCATGTTTTGATGCATGCGGGTCAAGGCTGGCTGCAGCCATTACAGCTAATGAGTGTGGAGTCCTACTCTAGCAGGTTCAGCCTCATAAAGTTACTTAAAAGCTAACTAATGGAATCATACTGATGGATAGAATGCTGCAGGTTTGGTATCATTACAGAATAACATGCCTCCATGCATGTTAAATATGATGAAACCAAATGAACCCAGAGTCACAGACAAAATGACAATCCTCTGTCACAGGCAATGTAGATTATTGATTGCTGGGAAACAGTTCTGGAAATCCGCGCACAGTAATTTTAGCTTGCAATATTATTTTCAGGTCCATTAGAAAAAGGGTTACTGTTGTTATCACTGATTGGCTGTTTTGGAAATAATTACCACTATTACTGTAATGATATTGCTGTTTAATCAGTGCTCTTTTTAATGCCTAATTATAATTATCTGTAATTTTAACTATCATGTGGAGTCTAAAAATAGCCATTAGAGAGGCATATTATATCAACGAATTGGAGCAAGCATGTCACAATTTGTACATGAACTCAGACGTCTGTGTGTAAATGTATAAAATGTTTACCTGAAATCCCACATGAATCAGCCAGAGAGCATTCCAATGTGTGAAAACAGACAAATTCTGAAGTGGACATTGCACCATGCATTTCGTCAGTTGGGGAGACAAAATCGATTTTGCCACAAATACAGAGAGCGTTTGTTCCTTTATTGAGATGAGCACAATGCATTTGGTCCTCCTAAATGGGCCGGGGTACTTGAGTGAGTTCAAAGGTGTTTCAGCAGCATGCAGAGTGGCCATTGTGCACTGGCTTTTCATAGGAGTTGACTCAGAGCATTCCACTCCAACTCACCGCCAGATACCTGCAGCATCTAAAATGCGTAATATTCAACACAGTGCAAAGGAATCACTTTAAAAACCAAGTTTAATCTATTTCAACCAGGTCCAAGTGTTGTTCAGCTAAAGAGATTCAAGCAGGGTTAACACCGACATGTTTTGAAAACCCTTCACAGTCTTTGGCCACAATAAAAAGGATGCCTTTTTTGTTTTCATGGAATGTCGCACTCATTCCTCGATGAAGATGTTTTGCAATCGTATAAATGCATCTCTTTTAAACATATTAACTGCTCATTCTCAAAAGAGAAATGTTAATTATAAAAATCATCAAAGTAATGGCTGCTGGTGTTGGGGCAGTGAGGATGCAAGGCCATTTCGATCTCAGAATTGCTGTCATCTGATTCTCCCCAAAATGCTGCAATCAAAAATATATGTTAGCACCATTAACATTCTGTTGCAATAAGGGCCAGAGATAAATTAGCCCATGAACATGATATAAAATGATAAATGTACACACACACACACACACACACACACACACACACACATATATATATATATATATATACACACACACATCCTAAAGAGAGAAGCCCAGCTGGAGGAAAACAAAACTAGGGGTATTTTGTATTGTTTGGTGGAAAAGTGCCCTATCATACAGAAAAGCATTAAATCTGCTAGATCTGATTACTTTTCATCTCTTTTAGAAGAAAACAAACACAAGGTATTTATACCATTTATTAATTCAATACAGTGGCTAAATTAATGAAAAACAAAGCATCAACAGGTGTTGACATTTACTGTCAGCACAGCAGTAATGACTTTATGAACTACTTTACTTCTAAAATCTATACTATTAGAGATAAAATTGTAACCATGCATCCGTCAGCGACAGTATCAAATCAGACAGTACACTATAGATCCCCTGGGGAACAGTTCCACTCATTCTCTGCTATAAGACAGGAACAATTGTATTAACTTGTTTAATCATCCAAAGCGACAACATGTTACACTCCATTCCATCTAATCTCCTAAAAGAAGTGCTTCCAGAAGTCATAGATCCTCTTCTGACTATTATTAATTCATCATAATCACTAGGATATGTCCCCAAAACCTTCAAACTGGCAGTTATGAAGCCTCCCATTTTAAAAAATGAAATAAAAATACACATGACCCCAAAAAAACTAGTTAATTATAGACTGATCTCAAATCTCCCTTTTCTGTGCAAAAACTATTATATTCCTTGGAGAAAAATTGTATCTGTGAGGATTTCCAGCCAAGATTTAGACCGTATCATAGTAATGAGACTAGTCTCATTAGAGTTATAAATGATCTGCTCTTATCATCTGATCACGGTTGCATCTCTTTATTAGTGCTATTGGATCTTAGTGCTGCGTTCGACAATGTTGACCACAACATTCTTTTGAATAGACTAGAAAACTTTGTTGGCATTAATGGAAGTGCATTAGCATGGTTCAAATCATACTTATCTGACTGCCATCAATTCGTAGCAATGATTGAAGAGGTATCATATATATCACAAGTGTAGTACCCCACATAGCAAACGGACTTGGCCCACATGTGGCCTCAAGGTGGCACTACTGGCCTCCTGTCAGCAATGGCATGTACCCTTTCAGCCAGAGCTGGGCCATGTGTGACAATGACGGCATGGCAGGGATCTGGCAAACAACATGAGGGCTGATTGTTGATGGGAGGAGTGTGGCCCAGATCGGTCAGGTGATATGTGGCCCAAATCAGGCTAAGATCTGGCAACATATTATGTGACCCATGGTAAACAAGATAAATACTATATTGCATGATAATGGTTAAATGATCACATACATTTAATGAAGTGTAGTATTGTTAAAATGTAGTCTTTGAAATGGCAAGTCAAAACAGAATGAAACATATTTCAAAATTAAGCAAATCAGTCAAGTCCATTAAACTGTACTCAATTGTAATTTTATAAAATGTTATATTATTATTCTTGGTACAAATAATCTTAGAATCCTTACATGAAAAGAAAGAGAGATAGTATTTCACCGTAATCATGTGATATTTATTTGGTTTACTATGGGACACACACTGATCTTTAATAGAGAGTGGGGGCACATAATTTTTATTAGTATGCTGTCATGCACAAGCATTAAATAAATGATAATGAAAGTATTTTATTTTGATTTAAATGTAAACATATTCTGTATCCATTTGGTACTTGGTGTGAGGAACAGATCCAAATTCAGAATTAGAATCAGAATGAGCTTTATTGCCAGATATGTTCACACATACGAGGAATTTGTTTTTTGTGACAGAAGCTCCGCAGTGCAACATAACAGCGACAGAACAAAAAACACAATAGGA
Organism: Carassius gibelio; assembly: GCF_023724105.1. NCBI lineage: Eukaryota > Metazoa > Chordata > Actinopteri > Cypriniformes > Cyprinidae > Carassius > Carassius gibelio. The sequence continues at coordinate 1,991,486 of NC_068387.1, forward strand.
AGAAAAAATACAAATAGGTGGGTAAGGAATGACAATATACACATTGACAATGTATGGCAGGTATTTTACAGTGAGCATTTATGTATGTAGTCATAATTTTGGATTTCTTTGGGATGGAGATGATGATGGTGCATTTGAAGCATGAAGGGACTTCACACAGCTCCAGCGATCTGTTGAAGATCTGTGTGAAGATGGGGGCCAGCTGGTCAGCACAGGATTTCAGACAGGCTGTTGTAACACAATCTGGGCCTGGTGCTTTTTTCCTTTTCTGCTTCCGGAAGACATGGCACACCACATCCTCGCTTATCTGAACTGCAGGTGTGGGGGAGAGGGTGGATGCATGAGGTGTGAATGGTGAGAGTGCTTGATTGGAGAGGTGTTCAGGATGGGTTGCAGGAGTTGTGAATGGTGTGAACAGTTGTTAGGAGAGGCATTCAGGGTTGGTTGCAGGAGTTGTGAATGGTGAGAGCGGTTGATTGTAGAGGTGTTCAGGATGGGTTGCAGGAGTTGTGAATGGTGTGAACGGTTTTGTGGGGAGGCATTCAGGGCAGGTGATGAGTTTTCTTTCAAACCTGCAGTAAAACTCGTTCAGATCGTCTGCCAGTCGTTGAGTCTCCACAGTGCTCGGGGGTGGTGTCTTGTTATTGGTGATCTCCTTTAGACTTTTCCACACTGATGCGGAGTCGTTCGAAGTGTCCTTTTTTTCAGAATAATTCCTCTTTGCCACTTTGATCTCCTTTTCCAGTGTGTATTTAGCCTGTTTATACAGGACATTGTCCCCATTCACGTAAGCATCTTCTTTGGCCTGACGGAGCTGTCTGAGTTTTGCAGTGAACCACGGTTTGTCATTGTTGTAATTTAGTTGAGTCGTGGTAGGAATGCATACACCCTCACAGAAACTGATATATGATATTACAGTCTTTGTGAGTTCATCCAGATCGGTGGCAGCACCTTCAAAAATACTCCAGTCAGTGGCTTTATTAAAGTCGCCAAGAATGATTAAAATGGAGTCCGGGTGTTGTTGTTCTGTCTCTGTGATCTGATCAGTGAGTTTCTGTAAAGCTGAGCTCACGTGCGCTTGCGGAGGAATGTAAACACTCACCAGAATGAACAAATTAAACTCCTGTGGCGAATAGAACGGCTTGCAGTTAATGAAGAGAGTTTCGAGATTTGAGCAGCACATCTTCTTTAACACAGTTACATCTGTACACCACCGTTCATTGATGTAAAAGCATGTCCCACCGCCGTGCGATTTCCCTGTTGATTCTGCATCACGATCCGCTCTAAACAGCTGAAAGTCCGGTAGGTGGAGTGGGCTGTCCGGTATGGTGTCATTCAGCCAAGTTTCGTCCAAGAAGCAGTTCGTCCATTTTGTTTGGTAGAGAGCGGAGATATGCCAGATGGATGCTAGGCAACGGCGTCCGAAATCCACGTTTTCTGGGTCTCACGAGCGCACCAGCTCTTTTTCCCCGTCTGCGTGTCCTCTTGAAGCGTGTGATCAGCGCAGCCGCTCCACCGACAAAAATGTCCAGCAAAACATCAGAATAGTCGAAAACCGGTGATATATCGGGAGATGTGTGTTGCCGAATGACCAGCAATTCGTCCCTCGTGAAACTGATTGCAGGAATATATCTAAAGACATGACAAACTAACAAAAACACAAAAACAACTGCAGAGCACGTCATGGAGGCAGCCATCCTGTATCGGCACCAGCGAGCATCTAGACTGCCATCTAAAACTGCATTCATTGTCGATATGTATTTCCTTCCTCTGTCGCTATAGTAACTATTTAAAAATGTGCCGTTAAGAGGTTTTACAACAAATTTTACGGCAGTGATATAAAAAGCTCATTGGCTCTGGTCGGTTTCGTCAGAGATTGCGACATGCCGTGTTTCTGGTGATGCGTGTTTTGAATAAGAAACGCACGCCTTGAGGAGTAGATCGGGAAAGTATTTTCAGCATTTAACAACTTAAATAATGCCCTGCTCCATACACTATTATAATATTCTGCCATAGTGGACTGCAACTGCAATGCATCATCATTTGGACTACTGTGGTACTGCTCTTTGTCACATCTGTAATAAATTATTTGTCACAGTGTGTCTGGTCTGTGTATCACTGGGTGTCCACTAGAGGTCTCACTTCCCCTTATCGTCACTGTTCATTGTTTTCAGCTGTTTCCACTTTCATCGTTTGTACATGTCTTTAAATACCTGGGTTGTTTCTGTCCTTTTTACGGAGTTTTTGTTTAATGTCTTAGCGTTACATGTCCGTCATACTCTTGCCCTTGTCTTGCTTTGCCTTGCCCTGTGTTCGTGTCCTGTTAATGTTTTGTTAGGATATTCTGGTTTTGATCCTGCTTTGCTTGACTACCCATTTGGATTACCCTTATTAAATACTTCACACCTGCATTTGGTTCTCTCGCCTCGTTCCTGTAATGCCGTACGTGACAGTATTATGATTAAGTTACATGTCATGTGTCTATCTGTTACGTTTCTCTTATAGACTGTATACTTTATACACTCATTCTTTATTGGTTGATTTGTTCTTTATAAAAATAAATAGAAAAACCAATGCAATACTTTTTTAATTGCACAGGATGTGTGGGTTTTAAATCTAATTTTCTATACAGTTTAATGTACTTTATTGGCATAGTTTGTGTCTACATTAAAGCATGTCACAAAATAAATAATTGCGATCATAGTAATATACAAGTTAATAATGTGAAAAAAAAAAAAATTCCCAGACAGCAGTGTTGGTCCAGATCCATCCCACATCTGGCCCGCTTGAAATCCATTCGGGCCAGATTTTGGCCAACACTGCTTGCTGTCTGGGTTTGGCCTGGGCAATATAAGGCTCAGGTATGGCTCAGATTTGGGGATTCTGGTTTACTTAAGGCTGAGAATTGGCACCAATACTAAAACCTGTTTTGGCCCAGATCAGGGCCAGCTAAGGCTGATTAATTGGCTGAGAATCGGCCCATGTGTGGCCCAAGTATTTAATCCAGAACATATTCATAACAACAGAGGTATTAATTATCAGATCTAAAACCTCCGCATGTAACCTAGAACACTGTCTAAAACTTTATGGCTGCTCTGTCAATTCTTCGTCATCAATAAGCAACCTAGTTGTGCTATTTGATAATCTTTCCTTTGAAAGCCATGTTTCTAAAATTTTTAAAACTGTATTTTTCCATCTAAAAGAATATATCTAAATTCTGACCTCCGTTTATCTTCAGAACACAGTTTAAGATGTTTTAGATTTAGTCCGAGAGCTCTCAGTCCCTCCATTGAGACTGTGTGTACGGTATACTGTCCATGTCCAGAAAGGTAAGAAAAACATCATCAAAGTAGTCCATGTGACATCAGAGGGTCAGTTCGAATTTTTTTGAAGCATCGAAAATACATTTTGGTCTAAAAATAGCAAAAACTACGACTTTATTCAGCATTGTCTTCTTTTCCGTGTCTGTTGTGAGAGAGTTCAAAACAAAGCAGTTTGAGATATCCGGTTTGTGAATGAATAATTCGATGTAGCCAGATCTTTTTGAAACAGTTCACCAAATCAAACTGAATCTTTTTAAACAGTTCGCGTCTTCAATACTCATAAATCCACAAATGACTTAAGCTGTTAACTTTTTTAATGTGGCTGACGCTCCCTCTGAGGATGAACACCGAGCCGAGCCAGATAATGAGCAAAACATTGACTTGTTCACAAGTCAAGAACCGGTTGCATCGGTTTTCGGATCACCAGTAGTTCTTTCGGACAGTTCAATTCAATAAATCGGTTGAAGAAAACGGTTCACCGGTTCTTTTGCGCTCTACGTAATGGCGTCATTGGCGATGATTGCCCTTGATTCAAGCCTTCGGTTTACCTGGGCTCATACAATTAGCACAGAATCAGTTCAGAATCAATCACCAAAAGAATCAGTTCAGTTCAGACGCTCTGTGTGTCAGTCTGCTTCACACTGAATCACACATGTGCAGTATCATCAGCTCCTCGGTTCTCGAATTGGACGCGTCTGACAGGTTACAGATCCGGTTACATCGAATGAATCGTTCGCGAACCAGATATCACAAACTGCTCTGTTTTGAACTCTCTCACAACAGACACAGAAGAGGAGAAATGCTGAATAAAGTCATAGTTTTTGCTATTTTTGGACCAAAATGTATTTTTGATGCTTCAAAAAATGTAATACCTTTCTGGAGATGGACCATACACACTTTTCAATTGAGGGACTGAGAGCACTCGGACTAAATCTAAAATATCTTAAACTGTGTTCCGAAGTTAAACGGAGGTCTCACTGGTTTGGGATGACATGTGGGTGAGTTATTAATAACATAAGTTTGATTATTGGGTGAACTAACCCTTTAACCTGTTAGCCAGCACCCCCCATTATGGGACTCACAGATGAAGGTGCTCTATCAAGCTTATACATGTAACAGTTTCCTACTTCAGTGTGTTACAAACATAATTGTGGGGTCTTTAGAAACTTAGAGCCTTCACTTTTCATCAACCAGATTTGATAATGCTCAAAAATATTAAAAGTTATAGACACTGAAGTGCCTTGAATTTTTTTACCACTCTTAAATATTTTTTTATTTGATATAAAAATGCATGAAATGAGTCCTGGAGCAATCTAGAAAAGTAATAGGTTGAAAGCCACATGTCTCATGAGTTTCTATTTCAAATCTGAATAAAATATAATGAAAAATGAGACTCCTGCAAATATTTTCATGAGACTATGTCTACACCCCCACCCCCCCAATATAAGAAAATATATTTCGCAATAGTATTGAAGGCTTCTACAAACTATTTAGTCAGTAAACATACCACTGCATAGTTTTTTTTTTTTCAATTATAAAACACTAGACAGAAACTTAGACATCATATAAATGATTTATTTGAGCACAAGAAAAATACAATAAGAATAATTTGAGTAAGAAAAATAAGAATAACAAGAAAAATGTAAAATATATATTTAACTTTGCCAATTACAGAACTTCCTGAGATTGCTCAAAATGCATATTTTACAATGAATTACGATGCAAATAAGTGATGATGTGCTGATGGCCACTTATACAGATGGTAATAATAACCCAAATGTGCCAAAGTAAATAATCCACTCTCTAGATTCATAAAGACGCGTTCACTTTGATAGCCGTGATCATTCAGTAATGGCGAGCTGATTTGGGCTGATTTGCACTCAAACAGATGGTAATCATGCAGATACATTCACATTCAACATTAAACACACTCTCACATATATAAAAACTGTTTAAAAATAAAAGAAAGAAAGGAATATGGGATCGCTGTAAGTTCCGCCTCCATCAGCTGACACGTGCGTCAGAGCGCGTCACCAGCTCCTACGGAGGGAGCGCCAAATTCAAATATCTTCCGCCTATTTTTAATTCATTCTTTTTTTCCGGTGGATCGCTTCATTCTGTTTGTGACACTGTACGCTGCAAAACCATGCCGTGTTTTTACTACCAAGACGCAGTTTCCGCCCGTTATTCGATAACGGACGCAAACAATTCGGTTGCTGAAGAAATGAAATGTAAACAAAGGAATTATGATCCATATTACAACGTCATGGCTTCGTTGGACTAAACGTGCTTCATGAGATGTCCTTCAGTGGACCCTTACCTTCCTAACTAAACCGGGATTTACAGCTGTGGATGTTTATGACTCGTTATTACTACGGATCTGGTATGTACATCGTTTTCTTTGCTTATTTATTTATTTATTTTTTATGTGTACTGCTTACACAAATGTAGCAAATAAAGTCTTTATAAGCTATCCATTGAAAAACAGCGATCTGTCGTCGATGCTTGAGGCTTAGATCTTTATAATGATACATAGTTTGTTAAGATTAAATTTGCCCTGTTTCATTTAATCTATTCATAATCACTGACGTGCGAGGGTGAGAGGCTTTGAGGAAGAGGGCATTCTGGTGCAGGTTAACAGGTTTTAATTAATGCGTTCATAACCTGAGATTCAATATTTTTATTTCGCACATACATGGTTACATGGAGAGCCTATGACTAGCAGTAAAATGTAAGTCAGGTCCACTCCATGGACAGTGCAATTATTATAGAATAAAAACACAAGAAAATTATATATAAATATGGTATGGAAAAAGTAAGATTAAAAAATAAGAATAAAAATAAAATGCTTATAAAATAAAATGTGCAGAACAGTATTCTGTAGACTTAATAAACATTAAGATTAGCAGGAATGTACAAGTGAATATGTGCAAACAGGTTGTACAGGATATTTACACAGCAGCAATAGAAGAGGTAAAAAAGTAAATAAATAAAAATTGCTGTGTGCAAGTGACTATGTCAGTAAATAAACTATCTTACAGATAATTACGTGAAGTAATGTAGAAGTTAATAGACTGAGTTTGAGTTTAGGAGCCTGATTTGCCTGGGGGCTTACCAGATGGCAGCAAAGTGAAAAGACAGTTACCAGGGTGGTTAGGGTACCAGTACCCTACACTTTCTATGGCCCCTGAATAGAAAGTTTTCAGGATTGCTGGCGAAACCCTGAATTTTCTCAGCTGTCACAGACACAGGTACAGTCTTTGCCTGGTTTTATTAACCTGTGTATGAATGTGTGAAGTCCAAGTCAGGTCCTTTGAGATGTGTACACCAAGGCACTTGAAGCTGCTTACCCTCTCCACAGGGGTCATGCTGATCATAGTGCCACTGCTGTCTCTTCCTGAAGTCCACAATCAGCTCTTTAGTTTTACTCACATTCATAGAGAGAGAATTGTCCTAGCACCATGAATTGAGTTTCTCTACCTCATCCAAGTATGTGGCTTCATTATTGTTGGAAATGAGGCCCAGAACCACAGTATCATTTGCAAATTTGATAACAGATGTGGTGCTGTGGGAAGACACGCAGTCATGTGTGCAGAGAGTAGAGCAGAGGACTCTGGACACAACCCTGTGGAACTCCCACTTTCAGGGTGATAGAGTTGGAGGTGAACTGGCCTACTTTCACAACTTGAGGTCTACCAGTAAGGAAATCAAGATTTCAGTTGCAGAGTGAAGAATTCAGAAGCACAGTGCTTACATGTATATCGCTGCAATGACTGCTGCTTCCTGACGCGTTGATCGGCAGAGATGCACTGCCTCGGTTGCATTCAAATCGGCTGTAGAAAGAGTTTAACTCATCAGCCAGTGACCGGTCTGCTCTCACAGCTGCAGAGGATTTGTTTCCAAAGGCACAGATGGTTCTTAGTCCTTGCCACATGCGTTGGGAGTCATTTAGCTGGAAATAGGACTCTATTCGTTCCCTGTATAGGAGTTTGGCATTTCTTACTGCGTGTCGTAGATCATAGCACAATGTTTTGTACTCCCTCATGTTCCCAGACAAGAGACCGGTTTTGTATGCGGCAGTGTTTTTGTTTACTGCAGCATGGATTGTTCTGTCCACCAGGGATGGTAATTAGCACCCGCCACCAGCCAAATGCGGGTGATTTTGTGTTGTGGCAGGTAAACTTGCTTCACCTACCGGCCACCGTGGCAGGTAAATAAAAATAACATACTGTTTCGGCCGGCCGGTGGACATAAAAGTTAATTTCCATCCCTGGTGTTTGTACAACATACAATAAAGTGTAATATAATCCAAATCATCTCCATGGAGAAAGGCAGTGCAAACCGGGCTCGAAACAGTGGCGTTGTTCCCAGTACAGTGTTTGCAGCTGAAGTTAGTGCTGCTGGTGGAGTGATATATTTGTTGGTTATTTACAGTACATTTTATAGCACCCGCGCATGATGTATAAGGTCCCGTGAAGAGTTCAATTTGATATCACGCACAGTGGTGGTAAGTAACGAAATAAAAATTTTCAGGGATCTGTACTTTACTTGAGTATGTTTTATTTGCATCTACTTTCACTTTAACTCCACTCCTTTATTAAAGACAAAGTTTACTTTTTACTCCGAGAGATTTTCCCATGCCCGCTTCAAATATTTATTACACTGATTTTACAAACCAATGAAAAATTTGGTTTTCTTTTGAAAAAAAAGAATGCGCGACTTCGCAAGTTTTTTTTTGCCAACATACGCTCACGCAGCAGTTAGTTTGAGGTGGAAGATGATCGCTAAAATAGGTGATAGTGCAGCTCTTGCTGCCCGCAATGATCACAAGATTTCCGACATGGATCAACCATGGCCATATCTCAAGGATATGTTTGAATTCACTGAAGTCAAGGGAGATTCTTATTGGCTGAGATGTCTTCTTTGCCTGCCACGGGTGAATGAAATTTCAGTAGGGCTGTGTCGAATGCGGTTTTCATGCTCATCTCATCAGTAATGCTCCTGTAATTAGTAGTATATATTTCCAGCACATGTGTTCAGATTAGGGTTGCCAGGTTTTCACAACAAATCCTGACCAGTTGCTTCTCAAACCTAGTCCAAAACTAGCCAAAAACACGTTTCCAGGAGGTTCCCTGATAAAAATTGCTTCCCGGGGTTAAAATATACGTTTATTGGAAGGGTTACCTTGGTAAAAGTCACATTTTAGGCGCTAAATATCAAGTTATTGGGATTTTGGGGTTTCTTCGGCCGCCGGACATGAAAAACAACCACGGATGTGGCAACACTGGTTCAGGTGGAGCGGCAGTTACTACACAGAGCAGTAGTCCACCGACAACTAACACAAAATCGCTTTCAAAATCGAGAAAAAAATCTATTTTGTGTAGATTGTCAGTGAATTACAGCTCTGTGTAGTATATGCCAACCAGTGTTGCCAAGTCTGTGGTTGTTTTTCATGTCCGCAGGTCGAAGCGACAATACCAATAACGTGATATTTAGCCCCTAAAATGCGAATGACAGAATTTTCATTTTTGGGAGAACTAACTCTTTACAGAGGTGGTTCTTACTCATTGATATTCTGAAACAGTCTTACCTTGTATCTTGCACATCTTCTGTTTGATGCAGCTATGATGTTATGGAACATGTCTATTGAAAGTTCAATCCCTATACTGCGATAAGGTTCTTCATTGTCTCTTTTGATTGTAAATCTAACAAATTCTAAAGTATCTAATCTCATCATATGTTCAATTAAAACACTGCATACCACTCCAAAACTGCTTAATTATTGATATTTACAGTTAATTTGAATATTTACTTTTTACTTCCGGTACTTAAGTATGTTTTAAATCGGATATTTTTGTACTTTTACTCAAGTGATGTTTGAATAGAGGACTTTCTACTTTTACTGGAGTCATTTTTTATTTAGATACATTTACTTTTACTTGAGTATAACTTTTGAGTACTTTTATCACCCCTGATTGCGCACAAATTTCCGCATACTGTCACGTCTCTGTCTAACCCCGGTAAATTCATTCTCCCCCAGCATTCTGCAACGTTTAAGATTATATGGACCGTTTGTGTTTATCTTATAGTTTTTAACGGCATAATAAGAAAACTAACAAACAGTATTATCGGTCCCGTGTCTAATAACTGCTGTCCGGGGATGCATTTTTGGAAGTCGTGGCCTAATAGTTAGAGAGTCCGACTCCCAATCGAAAGGTTCTGAGTTCGAGTCCCGGGCCGGCAGGAATTGTGGGTGGGAGTGCATGTACAATTCTCTCTCCACCTTCAATACCACGACTTAGGTGCCCTTGAGCAAGGCATTGAACCCCCAACTGCTCCCCGGGCGCCGCAGCATAAATGGCTGCCCACTGCTCCGGGTGTGTGTGTTCACTGCTCTGTGTGTGTGCACTTCGGGTGGGTTAAATGCAGAGCACAAATTCTGAGTATGGGTCACCATACTTGGCTGAATGTCACTTCACTTCACTTCACTTCATTTTATTTCCAGTCTTCAAGTACTTTTTCAGAAGTTAGCTCTGGGGCTAAAAACAAGAAAGTGGCTTGTAAAAACATTGAGTGGCTGGTAGATTTTGAAATAGTCAAAAAAGTTAATATCCATCCCTGCAGTCCACTCACGGTTTCTGATTTGAGAAGGTCCTTACAGTTATTGTATCAGTTGCTTGTTTGTTTAGCATGTTTACAAAGCTTAATGCTACATCCGTGAACTCAATGACGTCAGAGGAACTACTTCGGAACCAGTCTACATCATCAGGAGCCACCTGTAGCATAGCTTCTGAGTGGGAGGACCAGCGCGTCACTACCCTCTGCACCGGGGGTTCTTGAATAATAATAATTTAATAATTCCTTACATTTATATAGTGCTTTTCTAGGCACTCAAAGTGCTTTACATAGTCAGGGGGTATCTCCACATCAACCACCAGTGTGCAGCATCCACCTGGATGATGCGACGACAGCCATATTGCGCCAGAACGCTCACCACACACCAGCTTACTGGTGGAGAGGAGACAGAGTGATGAAGCCAATCAGCAGATATGGGGATGGTTAGGAGACTATGATGGTCGGAGGCCAATGGGTGAATTTAGCCAGGATGCCGAGGTCATACCTCTACTCTTTTCGAAAGACATCCTGGTATTTTTACTGACCACAGAGAGTCAGGACCATCTGAAGGACGGTGCTTGTTGACAGTATAGTGTCCCCATCACTACACTGGGGCGCTAGGACCCACACAGACCACAGGGTGAGCACCCCCTGCTGGCCTCACTAGCACCTCTTCCAGCAGCAACCTAGTTTTTCCCAGGAGGTCTCCCGTCCAGGTACTGACCAAGCTCAGCACTGCTTAGCTTCAGTGGGCAACCGGTCTTGGGCTCCAGGGTGATATGGAGCCTTTGTTTATATTCCGGTGTGAGGAAAATGGCAGCATGGTCCGATTTGTCAAAAGCTGGTAGTGAGTGAGCTTTGTAGGCATTCTTAAACTGAGAGTAGTAGTATATTCGGTCTTCTAGCTGGAGAGGATACATGTTGATAAAAGTTTGTCATGACATGCCTGAGGTTGGCTCTGTTAACGTCCCCTGCGATTATAGAAGCAGCGTCAGGATGTTTGTTAATTTAACCGCTGAGCATATCATGAAGCTTAATCAAAGCCAAGCTTGTGTCTGCCTGTGGTGGAATGTAGACAGCAGTAACGATGATCCATGAAAACTACTGGGGCAGATAGAATGGGCAGCAAATAATGGATAAATGTTCCAGATGAGGCTAGGAGGAGCGCAACAGAGATATTCCTGGGGTTACACTATTTCCTGTTGATCATGAAACAAACTCCACCACCTTTGGATTTACTGCCAATCTACCGTCCTGTCCATCCATAAAACAGAGAAGTTATCAGACAGCGCTACAGCAGTGTCCGTGACCGATGTCATTAGCCATGTTTCAGACAAACAAAGGGTGTTACAGTCCCTAATGTCCTGTGGACATTATGTCCAAGCTTATCCTCAAGGTTAGATTATTGGGTAACACTTTAGAATACCATTTCTTACTTACTACATAACTAATAAGGAATTATTGAAGAACTAACAGGTGATTATTCATTAACACATAACTCATTAAAAGGACAGGTACAAAGTACTACTACAGTAGCAACTTTGTTACAGTCCACTCATTAGCCTATAATGGAAATTAAATATGCATTTTATTTTTGCTTCTACATGTTACAATTTTATAAAAAAACTTTTATAAAAGTTTGTAAAATTACTTTAAATGTGGGAAGTATAAAGGTTAAAATGGAATAAAATATGCTGTATTAAGAAATGTTCTCATCTGAAATAAAGATTGTAAACAAGCTGCGTCATGAATTTTACATGAATTTTTAAGTTTATGATTATTTTCATAGGTTGTTTTAGAGTGTACGTTTGATTAAATATTTTGATAGGGCTGATACGATTCCTCGAGTAACTTGAGTTACTCGATTGCAAAAAATTATCGAGGCAAATTCCTCTGCCTCGAAGCCTCTTTTAATTTATTTTAAATCTCACGTCAGGTTCTTTCGCAATGCTTGTGACACAGCGAGTTTACGTCGCCCACAAAGCGGAAGGAGACACAAGCGCGGAGTCTGAAATTGCATAATGCAAGGAGTCAGCAGTGTTTTGATTTGAGGGCGCGGACAAACGTAAAGAGAATGTCGTGGTGTGTGTCCAACTGTCCATTGCAGGATAGAGCTGGCATTCCACAACTAGGGCCCTATGATTTCCGCGATGCAGAAAACGCGGAGGGAATCACGGAATCCAGTCATAAAAACGGATTTTACAGTTTAACGCGTAATGGCACGGAATTTGCCAAATTTTTAATGAATTAATCAAAAATAGGTCATTGCACTTACATCAAATCACGATATGGACTAATATCTGTAAATATTAAGCCGGAACAGTCTATTTAAATGTCAATCCTGCATGTTCTGCGTGTCTCTGTTAATGAATGGAGCAGAAGCACAAGTTTCTTTATCACACACTGAAACACACGTGCTGTCTCACTAAGAATAAGCCAACTGCTCTGACAGTCACTTCATGAGCATTTGACCATTTGATTTGAGTAAAACTAGCGTCACATCACACACAGAACTGTAAAGGTAAGTCAAGGCGTTAAAATAAAAGTCCGTTTTTTAAGGTTTAATCACACAACATTTCTTTCATGTTTTATTTTTAATAGTAAATCCCCTTTGTTTACCAACAAGTTAAGTTTGCTTAATTTTTAATAATTAAAAGATAAATTAAATGAATGTTTTATGTGTTTAATGTTTAATGTGCATCTCAGAAAATGCTTTATTTTAAACCCCAAATGAATGGCACTTAAATGCACTTAATTCATCTGTCAACTTTATTGTCATTGTTCACAGTACAAGTACAGACAGAGAAACAATGGGTAATAATTAAATGTTTTTTTTTTTATGTATGCATTGCATTTTATGCATTTAAAATGGAAAAAAAAAATCTAAAAAAGGAAACTTAGTTGTTCATTTTAAGAGACCCAGCAGTCTTATTTTCTCTTGCATAATTTATATTGCACTTTAATGAAGAAAAAACACATTTTATCCGATTACTCGATTAATCGATGGAATTTTTGGTAGAATACTCGATTACTAAAATATTCGATAGCTACAGCCCTATATTTTGATGAGTCAAAAAGATGTAGCAATTATTATTTACTAATAGGTTCACTTTAGAATATTGTTTCAGGTTCTAAGTAATTCCTGCAGAATTATCTGATAATTCTTTGTTAATCGACGACAGATGGCTGTTTTTTAATGGAAAGCAGTGCTTTAAGTGGGCTGGTACACACAGTTACTCAGTACCACCACTTCCAAATATGATGGGATGGGAACTGGTTCCGTGATGGGAACCAGTCCCATAGAGAACTCCGTATCTCGTCCCCTTGGAATTATAAGGTTCTATCTGACATTGTCAAAATTGAGTTATTCACATATTCTTATTCTGTGACAACTTATTTACATTATGTGATGTTTTTTTTGAAGTTGTGTACATTTTGGGACTTTTTATTTAAAAAACAAAAAGGTTCTATCTACAAAGGCGAACTCTAACTTGGCTCTATAAGGTTCTATCTGCGTGAGCCAATCAGCATTTTGAATTCACAGAAGAGGACCAATCAGGATCAACTTTATATGTCGTGTCGCCGGCTTTAGATCGCAGTGTGAGGATTATGGCACGCAACGTAAAGTTTTTAAGAAACCTTAAGATCGACAATTTTATTGACTATCTTATCAAGGACCGCAGACCGAATTCCAGGCAAGTAAACTCTTTATTTATTTTATTTTTTTAGGTCTTGCTGAGAAGATTCTTTTCATAGTTAGACACCACCCTAGCCAGCAGCGCTAGCTTTATAGTTCCTGATATTAAGAGACAAGCACTAAGATAAAAAAAATTAAAATACAGAAAAAACTAACGAACCAATCCTACTCAAAATAGTGCGTTTACAATAAGTTATGATCGTTATGTGAACATGTGAAAGATCGTTAAAGCAGTTACCTCAGTATTAAAACGATTTAAGAATGATTGTAGACTGTGTAGCTACTCAATGGTAAATGTTAAATATATATAATGTATTTAAATATTATGTTTAAATATGTATTTTTTCAAATGTATTTTTTTTTCTCCAGGCAGGTGACAAGGTAGATGCAGCAGGGCCCAGGGTCTTACCAGACAAACCAGTGGGGAGCCAGTGACTGCATCTACCAGTTTACAAATTAAAGAGCTGGGGGCTACTCAGAAAAGAAGAAATGGGAGAAGTGTCTCAGATAGAGAGTATTATAAGTCTGTGTTTTAAAAAAATGAGTCACAGAGAGTATAATAGTTCTGTGTTTTAAAAAATGAGTCTGACATTTTTTTGTGATTTATATATAGTCATTGAATCATTTTTCAATGATTATTAAACTTTCTGAATTAATTTGCTGAAGCATGTTTTTTTTTTTTTTTGTAGTTTTTAAAGTCTTTAAATGTCAATATTAAGCCTTAAAGGTCAAATAGTCAACAATTTAATTGATTGGGTCTTAAGTACAACAATAAACATTAGCATGTTATTTCAGCCATACTGATGTCTAGAGAGAAAGCCATTTTACCTGGCCCACTATAGGTGGAATAAAGTCCTGCTCAGATGCATTACTGTAGCTTCTTTCTGTATAAACAAAAGAAAGTAATTTCTGCAATAATGTGTTTAATTACCCACCAAATTGTTACTAAAAATTCTGCACTCGACAGCAAACATCTGCACTCGACAAAATATTTAGACCTACCTTGCTTACTTTGAAATGTCCTAAATACATGGAAGTGCTAAACATATTAAATAAATCTCATAGAAAGGATACAATTTTACTTTCTAACACATGTTGAGACATTGTTACAACATTAATTTTATATTTAATGTTCAAATAATGTTTTGGCAGATAGAACCTTATAATTCTAAGTGAAAAGTGTTTTTTTTAGAATTAGAAGGTTCTATCTGCATTTGACCCATTCCAAAAATCCCCATTTACAAATTTGAGAGGATTATGATATGAGGATTTTGTATGTTTAGAATACATTTAGGGTCCCTGTTATTTTCATGTTTGAAAGAAACTTGTTCCCCATATAAATTTTCCTATATGTAATGCAACAACTTTGAAGCTCAATATCTCAAAACTGCTCAGAACGCAGATAGAACCTTATAATTCCAAGGGGACGTGCTCTTAATTTCAAAGGGTCCAAAACAGTCGGCTCCAATGAACGTAAATGGAGGTTTATCTGGAGAAATTCTATTCACAGGTAGGTTTGCCATCTGTTGATGCACTAGAGCTGTTTGCAAACGATTGCAGATTATGCACTTGGATAATATCTTCTTTATGGCTATACTGGCATCCTTGCATCCTTGATAGCATATAGTTTCGATCACCATGACCCACCTCTTGATGAATGTGTCTAAGAATAATATAAGAATATAATATATAAGAATAATAATATCTGGTATGTGAAAAAGTATAGCGGGATGTTTTGTCTATTCAGGCATAACTGCCCCACCCAAATGTCCGCCAACTCTTAAAACACCATCTTCTAGGATAGGATTGAGCTTATAAATGTGACTGATGAACTTTCAAGTTTGCAAAAGGGAGAAAATATGAAAAAGAACAGAATATTTTCTTCTTTGGCAGTAACCAATTACCGCTAATTCAGCTGCACTTAGCTCTACCACAGAAAGCTTACTTCTGTCATATTGTGCTTTGAATTTTTTCCATTTCCTCTATTAAATGATGTCTTTGGTGGTTTTCATCCATGCAAGCCTGCATTAAGTATGTACTTAGTTATTTCCTCTTTTGCCTTAGATTGAAGAGCAATTGCCTAAATCTAAGGATCCAGGCCATGACCTCTTCAAGTGAATCCAAGAGGAGAAATACTGGATGAAGTGTTGTAACGTGTTTGTTTCTCTATTTGTACAGCATTGACTTTGACACTTACCTTTATCTCTGGATTATCTGGTGAACATTCCCCCAGGTCCATAGGATTAACCGGCAACTCCTGTTCAGGCAAAAGAAAAAAAAACTTAGGTCCAAGCACCCAATTCTTGTTCTTCAGGAATGCTTCCACTCTCAAACCTCTAAAAGCTATATCTGTTGGATTCATTGACGTGTTCACATTGTTCGCCATTGTGATGATCGAGACCCCTTAAGGATGATTTCCGAAACTCGGTTGGCAACAAAGGTTTGGTACCTAGAGACTTCATTTGTGATGTATTTAAGTACAGAAGTACTGTCAGTCCAGAGGACAGAGTCCTGAAGGTCCATGCCCAGTTCTAATCTCCACAATGAATCCATTTGACTTGCCAGTGTCACAGCGATGAGTTCCATTTGAGGTATAGATAACAAAGGCAACATGTGAGTCAACATTATGCAAAAGCAGATAAGAAACTACTCCATATCCGTCTTCACTTGTGTCTGAAAAGTGGTGTAATTGTGCTGTTCTAACCTCTCCGAAATCCATTGGTTTAAAGCATCTATCGATTTCGAAGCTTTCCAATTCACGCAATCCATCCAACCACTTGATCCACTTCTGACCATTTGAAGCTGGATTAATTTCATCCCAACCTAATTTCTTCCTGCACAAATCTTGCAATATCTTTTTTTCATATATAAAATTACAGGAGACAGGATTCCTAAAGAATCATCGACAGAACTCATGGTAGCCAGGATCCCTCTTTTGGTCAAAGATCTTTGCTGCAACACAATCTTAAACTTGAAGGCATCAGATTGTATGCACCATTGTACTCACAGGACTCTTTCCACTGGAAGTAAATCTTGTTCCAAATCCAAGTCCTTCACATGTTTTTCTCTGATTTCCTCTGGGATTTTTGCCAGAAAATTTCAATTATTACTATTGCGATTAAAGAAAAACAGCCTCTTCCTCCGAATTCACTGACAACAAACAGTCGTCCACATAAAAACAATGCAGGATTGCCTCTGTTACTTCCTTGCCGAAGTCTTTATTGTCTTCAACACACTGTCTGAGGGCAAAGTTTGCACAACTGGGTGATGAAGTAGCACCAAAGAGATGCACAACCATACGATGTTCAACCATATATATACCATATTTTAAGATATACCTCGAAATGTAGCACCACAATCAAAGACAACCCAAAGCTTTCCCTTTCTAGGGTGATGGACAGCATCACCCTATCGCCAATGTCTTAAGTCCTCCATTGGCACTCTCTTTGCGTAACCTTTAGAGATAATGTCTTTCATGATAGCGGAGTATTCAGAATGAAATGGAATATTGGTCTTCAACCTTTTCTTTAGGTTCAGAGGACGCTGTTCAGCAATTGTCCTGTTGTTTGGCAATGCAAACATTTTTCTACCTCAGAGGTAAGTCAATAGTATAATGACCATCTACAAGCTGTAACGAGTTTGTTATCACCTCAATGAATTTGTGATCTTCTCTTGAAAGCCCAACCTGTTCGTTTTCGTTACACTCTGGAAAATCAACCTTGAATTGTTGCTGACACAGGTCTACCAAGTTTGAAACTGAAATCCAGTTGACCGTAATGTCAGGATACTTAAAGGCAGACTGGTCACCACCATCTTCTCTTAGTTGACCATTTACTGTCCATCCCTGTCCATATATGGTCCGTTGTTGACACTGCAGATCACTTGAATCGGCTCCATAACCCTTGGGGCCAGTAATTTCAGGTAGAGAAACACAATTCAGATGTGGCCATCCCTTCAGATTCTTTTGTCTTAGGATGTTTACACTATGCACAGGCATAGTATTTTGAGTATAAGCATCAGGCAACTCCCAAAAGTCATCTTTGTTCAAATCAGCCACCTCTATTCGAGAAACAACATGGGTACTTGTGACTTTCTCCTGTCCCATAGTACACAAGATAACATTAGTCCTTTTACCTGAAAGACCAAGTCTGTTCATCAGTGCAGGTGTACAAAATACAGCAGAGCTATCTTGATCCAGAAAATCGTAAGTAATCACAGTCTTATTACCCTTTATTAAATTTCACTTGCACAGGTACTATGGAAAGTTTACATTCAAATTCACCAGCCCCAATAAATCCACTGGACTCAACAGTTTCTGGAACACTGTCCATTACAGTGTCCGTGTGTCCCCTGACAGATTTCGAAACAGTCTCATTGGCTCTTGGGTAGATGTGAAGTATAGGGTGTTTAAGATTACAAACTTTACATGAAAGGCGACTTCTACAATCTTTACTATTGTGCCCTGTGCACATATAGCCAAAACAGACACCGTTCTTTTTCAATAGAGGGCACATCTCTAAAGCATGTCCACATCTGCAAAACAAACAACTTTTGTTGCCGGGTAATACGATTTATTTTTTTGTTGGTTCCAATTTCTGACTTCCTTTCCATTTCTGTGATGGTAGTAGCAAAACTGCTCCTTTTAGATTTAAGATAAGACTGAGACTTGCTTTTGTTGAAAAATGTACTATCTGTAAATGCAGGACCATCCTGTATGTCTCCAAAAACTGGATCAGTCATAATTTTTACCTGTCTTTCAATGAAGTTAACAATGTTGCTGAAAGTAGCTCTTTGCTGGACAGCTTCCTGCAATTCAGACTTCAGATCTCCATTTTTCCCTCAATTTGAATGGTAATTTCTTCACCACTGTTAACATATTAGAGGGTGTATCCAACTTGTGAAAATTCTGAATATCTTCCATGGAGTTACAACAGTTTCTTCGAAACAGACTATAATCCTGTAAAGCTCTGGCATCTTCACTTTTGATACTTGCCCATGAAAGAGCCTTTTCCATATAAGTAGATGCAATTATATACTGGTCAACAAAATGGTCTTGTATTAAATCCTTGGCTCTTAAATACCCATGGTAGGCAGGCATATGCTGGGAACTTTTTATAATCTCCTTTGGATGACCCCTGGTATATTGTTCGAGAAAATGTAAGCGATAGCTAGAGCTTTCAGTTTTATGCTCCACACAACTTTCAAAGGATTTCATAAAGGCATGATATTGAAGAGGGTTTCCATCAAACACTTTAATTTCCCTTTTAGGCAAAGATGACAAACACTGTTGTTGAATCAGTAAAGATGTTATTTCATTTTGTTTATCTATAATATGGAGAACTTGATCCTCATTTCCTGGACCAGAATTCACATAACCACTTGGATTGGTTTTACTTAATTTTTAGATGTTCATGTTCTGGGAATAAATTATGTTAGAAATGTTCCCCTCTGGCTTGGCACCTTCACTGCCACCACCACCCATTGATGAAACAATTTGTTGCGTTTGAGTAAACCAATTAGCATCAGCACTGAGTGGCTGTGTTGCCTGTTGTCCTTTATTAGAATAAGAATTAATTACATCACTACGATGAGTCACATTACTTTTAACATGATGCACACTAGAACCTTTAAGCACTTTCACTTTTGCCATAGTTGCAGCAATCTCCATTCGCAATTCAAAATCCTCTTTCTGTTTCCTTAAGGTCTGTTCCTTTTCTTCAATTGCATGTTTTTCCTTTATTGAATTTTGACGTACCAGCAAGGCTGCAATGTAAGCCTCTGCCTTAATGCGGGCGGAAGTAGTTGTTGATGTGGTCTTGTGGCAGCGCTACGTTGACATGATCCTTTACTTCCTATATTAGAGATACTGTCACTTGGGTTTATATCTTCTTGATTCTGCATGGAAATTTGAGGGACGTTCTGGGATTTTGGATCATTCAAAGGGCATTCAACGGTTTCCAACTGTTGATCCTGGTTATCCTCATGGCCTTCCTTAATTCCATGTATCCATTCATTGGTCTTTCTTATAAACTCATCATTGTATTTATAGTTGCTTGAAAACCACTCTTTTTTTATTTGCTCATCACTAGGCAATAATGGGATCATTGAATCATTAAGCTTAACTGTCTTTTTAAAAGTTTGCTTCAAAATTGTAAAAAAACTGCAAACTGCCAAACCATTTCAAATCATCCGCGAACACAACGTGAGAATATGTCCTACCAGTTCAATGGCTGCAAACCAAACATATCCGAAGCTGCCTGCACTTCCTTTTAGTGTTGTCACGATACCAAAATTATTGTTTCGATACCGATACCTAGTCAAGAATTGCGATTTCGATACTTTTCCTGTAAAGAGAAAATATATTCTCAAATATCATTGATGTGCTTTATTTTAAAACTGGGACAACATTCTAATCATATAACACACTAATAAATGAACATACGAACAGCAGATAAACAAAATTAACAAAATATGAAATATCAAAATATAAAAAAATAAAATAGAGCAATGACATTCAAGGTAAAGAAAAAATACATTTAGCAGCATCATCTCAGTTATCATAAGAAACATAAGAGTAATAAATTTATCTTGATTCTGAACTTTGAATAAAAAATATGAACAGCGATTATATTAAACAATGTTTATGAACTCAGAAGATTAAATGTCAAAAGATAAATAATATCAATTTAAGCAATGGCATTCAAGTAAAAAAAAAAAGCAAATAGAATTTAGATATTGTAACTTATTCTGAATTTCTGCTTTAATGAGCGTCATCTTTATTGAGCGTAATTTTTTTCTTTCAGTCATGGACCGGCGGCCACAGTATCACTTGTGCCCGCACATGCAGCCTAGTGATGCGCAGGTCGGGTTTTTTTTTCAACCCGCGGGTCCCGCGTTTATGAAATAATTTGGCCCGCCCCAGCCCGCAAATAAAGTAAATGTGTTTTTATGTCATTTTGTACACACATACATATGAATTCATGATATTTTGATATTTGAAAGTCTATACGTTGACAAATTCAGATATAAATATAATTTAAAAAATAAATAAATAATTATCGATTTTCAATTATTGCCCCTGTCAAACATAATCTGGTGATGTTGTATAAATAACGAAGAGTATTCTATGTGAAATTATGAGTTGAATCCCATTGATTAAAAACTTGCTATCAAATACATCACTCTACTGGTCATCTTCAGCGCGCATAGCTCAAAACAGAAATGTAGAACATTAACTGCTAAAGTTTTAGGCTTACGTTATAATGAGAGCACTATTGTAAAAAAAATAAATTATTATTTTTTTAATTTACATTTACATTTAATCATTTAGCAGACGCTTTTATCCAAAGCGACTTACAAATGAGAACAATAGAAGCAGTCAGGGCAACAAGAGAACAACAACAGTATACAAGTGCCATGACAAGTCTCAGTTAGTCTAGTATAGAATGCATAGCCAGGTTTTTTTTTAAAAAAATGAAAAGACAAGAAAAGGAAAAGTGATGGTATTAGTTGGTTAAGTGCAGGCGAAAAAGATGAGTCTTTAGATGTTTCTTGAAAATGAGTAAAGACTCAGCTGTACGAATTGAGATTGGGAGGTCATTCCACCAGCTGGGCACAGTCCAGGAAAAGGTCTGTGAGAGTGATTTTGAACTTCTTTGGGATGGCACCACAAGGCGTCGTTCACTTGCAGAGCACAAACTTCTGGAGGGCACATAAGATTTAACCAGTGAGTTTAGGTAAGTTGGTGCCGTGCCAGTGGTCGTCTTGTAGGCAAGCATCAGTACCTTGAATTTGATGCGAGCGGCTACTGGTAGCCAGTGTAACCTGATGAGGAGAGGAGTAATGTGAGCTTTTTTTGGCTCATTGAAGGCAACCCTCGCTGCTGCATTCTGGATCATTTGCAGAGGCTTAACAATACATGCAGGAAGGCCCGCCAGGAGAGCATTACAATATTTCAGTCTGGAGAGAACAAGAGCTTGGACAAGAAGTTGGGTTGCTTGCTCTGACAGGAAGGTTCTAATCTTCCTAATGTTGTATAAGGCAAACCTGCAGGACCGGGTCGTTGTAGCAATGTGGTCTGTGAAGCTTAACTGATGATCCATCACAACTCCTAGGTTTCTGGCTGTCCTCGAAGGAGTTATGGTTGACGAGCCCAGCTGTATAGAGAAGTTGTGAAGAAGCAATGGGTTAGCTGGAATCACCAGGAGTTCAGTCTTTGTAAGGTTAAGCTGAAAGTGATGGTCATTCAACCAGCTAGAAATGTCACTCAGACAGGCTGAAATGCGAGCAGCTACCGTCGGGTCATCTGGGTGGAATGAGAAGTAGAGTTGGGGGTCATCAGCATAGCAGTGATAAGAAGAGCCATGCTTCTGAATGACAGATCCTAAATATGTCATGTAGATGGAGAAGAGAAGTGGTCCAAGGTGGTGTGACTTTGAAACATCACCCCTCCAAGACACACTGAAGGATCTGTCAGAGAGGTAGGACTTAACCCACAGGAGAGCAGTTCCAGAGATGCCCATCTTTCTGAGGGTGGACAGGAGAATCTGGTGATTAACAGTGTCAAAAGCAGCAGACAGGTCCAGTAAGATGAGTACTGAGGATTTTGAAGCTGCTCTTGCTAGTCGCAGGGCTTCAGTAACCGAGAGCAGAGCAGTCTCAGTTGAGTTAATTGTTATGGTTTCACCAACATTAAATGTTTGCTATCTGTTAATCAAAACATAAAACATTATTTACCCCGTTTATATCTGCAAAGTGTCCATTACACATTTTCCCTGTGTGTTAACATCAGTAATTATGTTAGTCGAATGTCTGACTTGACTCAATGTATTTTGCCCCGCCCCAAGCATATGATTCTACTACCAGTCAAAAAATCGGCAAGATTCGAAAATTCCGATTCGACTATGAAAATCCTTAGTCAAAGACACGCCTATTAACTACTAATGGCTTCCCTGTTTTCACTTTAGAATACTGTTTCAGGTTCTAAGTCATTCTAGTAATTGTTTAATAATTCTTTATTAATTACTAATTGGTTACCTTATTATTTTCCCTTTCCCTCAATCCTTGCCTTCCATACAGGAATTAAATTAATGGTAATGTTGTATATGCTCAGGAGGCACACATTCAATGTAATTGTGTATACCTGTTCATTGGTAGTTACTTCATAGTTATTTTTCTTGAACCTTAACTAGTAGATAATTAATAGTAGTTCTTCAGAAGGTATGACAGAATACATTAGTTATTGATTAGCTAACTGTTACTTAACACAGTCATAAATTTGTATTAGATACTGATTAGTTAACACATCTTCCTTAATAATTAACAGTAGTGAGTTAAGTGTTAATGGAAAATTACCTGTTAGTTCTGTGTTCTCAAAAACTCAGGCATTTTGATAATGCCTAGAATATCAAAGTCAACTGCGGGTGCAGATCCTTTTCCTATTTAATGCCTAAACTCTGGAATAACCTAACTAACATTATTAGGGAGGCAGACACACTCTTGGCAGTTTAAAACTAGATTAAAGACCCACCTCTTTAATCTGCTTTACACATCACACACTAACACATTTCTAATATTCATATCCATTTGAATAAAATTATTTTTTAGGCTGCAGTAATTAGGACAACCAGAACTGGGAACACTTTCCATAACACCCAATGTACTTGCCACATCATTAGAAGAATGGCATCTACTCTCTTATTCCGAGGTCACCGTAGGCCACCAGATCCAGTCTGTATCCAGATCAGATGGTCACTGCAGTCACCCGGATCCAGTACATATCCAGCTCAGATGGTGCATCAGCACCTAGAGATGAACTCAACAGCCCTGAATGTCAGTGGAGACCAGGACAACTAGATGAGCCCTAGAGACAGATCTGCAGTGAGGACCCTGTCTTCTTGACGGCCACCATGACAAGATCACAGTAACCAGATGAGTCCTCAGAACAATGTGATTTTGCTGCTTCCTGGAATTGAACTGCTGATTTCGTCTGGCCAGAGAAGAACTGGCCCCCCGGCTGAGTTTGGTTTCTCTCAAGGTTTTTTCTCATTCTGTCTCAGATGGAGTTCTGGTTCCTTGCCGCTGTCACCTCTGGGTTGCTTAGTTTGGGAAACTTAATATCCAGAGATACTGTCGACTTGATAGCTCAGATACTATTTTACTGAACTAGGCTGGATGATGACATCATTGAATTCAATGGTGAACTAACTTTAACTGAAAATTGATTCATTTTGCATTATTGACGCACTATTTTCCTATTTAAAACTATAAAGTGATCCTTCAGAAATCATCATAATACAATAATTTGTTGCTCAAGAAAACCTTTAAATTAATTGTTTAATGTTACAAAGGATTTATATTTCAAATACATGCTGTTCATTTGAACTTACCTACTCATTAAAGAATCCTGAAATAAAAGTATCAATTCCAAAAAAAAGAAAAAAAAAGTAATAAGCAGCAAAAACTGTTTTCAATATGGATAATAGGAAACATTATTAATTTTAATCATTATTTAATTGTTTTCTGAAGATGGCACTAAAGAGTAATGGCTTCCGAAAAACTCATCTTTACCATCACAGGCATACCTTACAATTTAAATTATGTTCAAAATAGTGAACAGCTGTTTAAAATTTGTATATTTTTTTCACAATATTACAGTATTACTTATTTAAAAAATGCAGTCTTAGTGAGCATAAGAGACTTATTTCAGAAATATTTTAAAAGCTTAATTATTCAAAACTTTTGACTGGTAGTGCAATCAAAATTAAGGCTGTACAGTACAAGAGCAGTAGTGTATTTTAATGTGGAACATAAGCATTAAAATAAAGAGATATCTCCACCATGTTCTGGCAGATGCATTTAACATTAGACATGTTTTTAACCCACTTTAGACATTTGTACAGTGATATTACCTTTTGACTGGACAGCAGAGAAAGCTTTAATTTTTGCAGTGTTCCTGTAAGAAATAAATACATAAAATAAAACAAGGTTAGACTTCACAACATAAAAGCACAAAGAAAATAAAAACTGAAATCTTTAAAAATGTTTGAACCATATCAAACAATCAGGAACACATTTTTCATTGTTTAACATCAATTCATCAAATCAGCCACATCACACAAAATGCTCCAGGAAGCCAATATCTCTCCACAAAACATATTTTTTTCTTTGACTGTTACCTAAACAAACCCTGAAGAACATAATTTCCCCTCAGATGGGGTGAGTGGCCAAATAAACTTCCTTGACTTCTTTTCTAATGGAGCTGAAGGACCCGGTCAGGGCACTCTATTCATAAGTGGACTGAGCGCCGGTTTGCCGGGTTCCCAGGTTCCCATAGCATCATTGATATCTCTATGTAAATGAATGACCCCTGACAAGCCTTTGATCTGCATTGATTCATATGCAAAAGCTCACGCTACTTTTCATACAGGCTTTCTTCTTCATTTACATCAGCACAGGGCTATTCAGATCTCAATGACATCTTCACCCTCATCCTCACCCTCCATGTCTTCATACATGCATATCATTGATTTTGTTTTCAGGTCTGTGTACTTTAAAGGGAGCAAGTGTAAGAATATTTATTTTCCCTTTGATGGATTTGGAAGAATAAACAAAACATCAATTGTTTGTGTAGTCACGTGTGCCCTGTCGACCCGAAATTACATTCAGTCATGTGTCCACAACACTGACACTAACCAAAAGAGCTGCAAAGATGTAGTTGAACTCAATTAGGCTGGCTCTCATACAATTCAGCTTGGTTCCTTTGTTTCCAGAACATCTCTGCACAAAGGACGACATTTTATAAATCCTATTGATGCATGTATGCAGATGCTATGATCAGGGTCAGAACAAATAAATTACATAAATCACCTTTGGCTCAATGAAAATACAACTCTAAAATCATAAAGCACACAGCATCAAGTTACAGTAGACAGATACAAAAAGTACCACAGATGCATTCACTCCCAGGGTCAAAGAATCTGACTGTAATGAAATCTGTGAAAAAACCATCTCTTCATTCATCTTAATTTAGTGCACTAAAATTAATAAACTGACCAAGTATTAAATATATAAAACAGGTAATGTATATAATATATATAGAAATCATTCAGCAAAGTAAAATGATCTCAAACGTATGGCGTGCTCTCTTCATTTTATCAAACGATCATAATCACATTTATTCATTTTACAGACCTGCTACTAGAATTTTATCAATCCTAAACCCCTTTAATTCAGGTGAGAAAGCTTTTTTTCCAAGTGGCTTTTGCACATAATAATAATCCCGCTGCAGACGCATTTTGCAGCATTAAGGTTATTGCTTGACCGTTAATTTAAACGACGATCTATCATGGAAATTATCAAATATTGACATCCCTAAATACAAATGAGTTGGATGGAAAACTGGTTATTGTCTGCATCAAACCATGCTTCCGAACACATGTGATTCACCGTTCTGGGCAGCTCCAGGACAGCTGTCTCTCCGAGCGCGGTGCTGTCTGTGAGCGGGGCGGAGTAACGGAGCCCTCAATCACGCTGCAGTGTTTGTAAGAGCTGACAACTTCTCCACCCCATTTACAGAGTGAAATTCTCTGACTACCTTTATCTCGCAGGTCTGTTGTTGAATCTTCCAAAAGCTTCACATGCAGTGGCTGCAGCAGCACTTTCCACCGCGCCAATAACACAGGGCTGTCCGCCGACGTGCCTGACTTTAAATCAATGCTACTAAACACGGATATCGGCCGATGCCGATATATTAAAAAATGACAAATATCGGCCCGATATATCGGCCGAGCGATATATCGGTCGACCTCTTATATATATATATTTTCAAAATAATATATTAGAAATTAAACATAATCCTTTACTGATGTTTTTTAATGATTTAACATTACTGATGTTTTACTTAACATATAATTTGTCATGTCCTAGTATATAAACTGACACTATATGAATTGCAGTTATTTGAAAAATGATTACATTGACGGGTTATGCATAAAAATGCTTTATGGGATTCATGAAAATAAATACTAAACTGTCTATAATAAATGCATGTCTGGGTGGGTAAATAGGGCTATTCTTTTATACAACTTGCTTGCCATGGGAATGCTCTATCAGCTGGGCCACTTCAGACAGTGACGAGTCTGATTTCAAGACACCATTATCATAGAGAGCTGTGAATGCCACTGACACTCCAATCTAATATTCCATTTCCATAAACATTTATGCCAGTTCATCTTGCACTGAGGTTCACTTAATTGAGGCAACGAATCTGAATATGTAAGACAGGGCTGGCCACTGTTTGGCTGCGTCTCATATACAGAGGTGAATGTAATGTGTAAAATGATGCAAATTACTGCTTTGGAGGCAACCTCCCTATATTTCCCTCCGCACCGGCATTTATTTTCTCCCCTCTCCCTCAGTTCCACGTTGTTTTGAGCATTTGGATGTATTTGCTATATTTGATGAAAAGTGCCCCATTGCATTTTTAGGCAAGCATTTGATACATTAATATATGGGGTGTGTGGGTTGTTGTTATGATATCTATGAGCTATGAATAAAAGACATCTCACAGCATCCTATGCAGCAATACGCTTCATGTAAATAGACTGCGCTTAGTCTGCGTTTGTTGTCTGGGCAAAGTTATTTTCATAATACCTGTCATCATGTGCAGTTACAGCCCTGCGATTACATTTGATGAAAGTGTATCATTGTAATATCGGTCCTTTTGAAATACTCTGTTTATAAAAGTTAAACAAAATGCATGTCAAAAACTATAGATATTCACACACACACAAATCTGAGTTGTAAATAAAAGACTATTGAAAGCATGTTTTAAAAGAAAATACTTTCCACTTCATGTTCCGTGTTTAAATCAGAGTGTTACTTGCCAGTTCAATGTAATTATTTGTGAAATAAACAAGCAATTTCAAAAAATTTTCTAAACCAATTTTATTTTTCAGTCTATAAATATAAATGGATCTATACCTATCATGAGAATATAGCATATGAAAATGAACATCTATACACCTCCACAGCTTTGCTAATAGAACACGCTCTTTAGATCAGTGTTCATGCAAGGTAGCAGTAGCACCTCCTACATCTGTCCCAGCTGTGACCTACAGCAGCACTGATTTACCATTGATTAGACCCCTGTAAGAGCCAAGAGCTCTGTGGAGTGAGGTAATGATTCAGAGCAGCAGAGAGAGCGCCCTCTACTAGTCACTGGCTGCCACAGGCACGGTATCAATGGCTGGGCTAAATACGAGTCCCCTCTGCTGGCTAATAACCAGAACTGCAGGAGAACAGGAAAGGGGGCTTTTCTTTTTTATTTGTGCAGTGAATACAAAGACAGCACCTCAAGGGAACTAGGTCACTGCATTTATTGCCATTTTATTTATCTGGTATTATCTTAGCACCCAAAGATGAAGAGCTTACCTTGGGAATCAAGTAAGTTGCATTTTTGGCTCAGTGAAATAAATGTTGATATGCATAGAGAGGATATTCTTTTTTTCAGAAGACAAAAGCAGGTGGATGAAGAGAGAGGCACAAAGAAAGAGAGTGACCCCCACTGGCTACTGCTGTTTAGTGCTACCCCTATTACACCCACCACCCTGCACAGGCTTATTCACTGGTGGACAGCTGGAGACACACTACCCAGTGTTATTTTAGTTGACTAAAACTACTAACTAAAAGATTTTTTGTTACTTGAAAAAAAATAAAAATAAATGTTAAACGACTTTTCATTTCAGCTGTATTGCAGGTTTACAATTTCTCGCGGCAACATTTCTAATTTTCATCGGGTTAAAACTTGTACTAACTTGCACTAAAAATAAAAACAAATAAAACAAATAGAAACTATAGAGAAAAAAAAATATGAAAACAAAGACTTAAACTGTGAAAATTCTTACATTTATTTATTCTTTTCATATTAACAATCATGCTGCTGTTACACAAGCACAACTGTTTTTCTCAATGACCATGTGAGATATGAAAAAAGTGTTGAATATGTTTAACAAACTCACTAATCCTAAACGATTTTTCATAAAGCAACAGAGTGGGACATTAAGAAACAGTGAACGAGATTTGCGCTACATGCCTGTAGTAGCAAAGGACACAATAGCAGCTGAAGAGGAGGAAGCTGTGGCATGCAGCCTTAAACAAAGTGCAGAAACAAGAGGCCTTTACATGGAGTGCAGCTGCTTACTCCAGTGGTCCTCCTCTTACTGAATCAATGCAGCACACAGGCATAACAAATATTGCCTGGTCTGTCCGGACAGCCTCTGAATTATAACACAATATATGTGTTTGATAAAAAAGTATTTTGCAGTAAAAACGGCACGCTGATGAGAGGAGAGCACGGGAAAGGGAATTGGGAAAAATATATATATAAAAAAAGGGGAAGGATATGAAAGACCACAATTATCTTCAGTGCTATAATAGTGAAATGAACTCACATAAATGTGTTAAAAGTATCTCTTTGCATCTTGCATGGACTGCATGTATTTAATCTGGAAAGCTTATTATGGGCGAGTCATTGCTATGCAAAGCAGTGCCTGACGCTTTTCTCTGGTCTTTTCAGCCCAGCGCAGTGTTTGGCCAATAGGCCTGGCCCCCCGCCTCTCATTGGGCATTCATAACATGCAACATTTGCACAATGTATCTCTCAAAAGACCACTGAATAGGGGGCCTTAATACTCATGTAAACAACTGCAAACCAATTACTTAATGAATCAGCCCCACACATAATGAGGAGGCGCACAAAGGCCCATAAATGCATTTTTTTGCACCAAAGCGCCTGCTTTAAACTCTGATCTTTCAGCTACAGTCTCGGTTTAAGCACAAAATCATAATTATGGGTAAGAAAGAGAGGCACTTGATTTATTTTATTCTGCTTTATTACTATTTTGTCGGGAGTTTCGGTCAGAACCAGAAGGTCTTTTAATGTGCCCATCGGCTCGGTGACAGAATGACAGCACTAAGTGACAGAGATGAGAGAGGGAGAAAGCAGAGAGGACAGGGAACAGCACATGTAGTGTTCTACTGGTGCTCGAGTGCAGGGTACTTGTAGAGGCAATAAAGTGCAAGAAGTGACTGGCAAGAGGAATTCTTCAATGCAGCCCAAAAAAAAGGGCCACAAAAATGTTCTACCTGAAAGCAAAGCAAATGCACCAATGCTAACCTTCATCTTTGTTGTGAGCTTTAAACAACCTCTAACCCTCTATAAGCAAAGGGGAGTCTCCGGCAGGGTTCTCTAAGGAGCTCTATGAGGTTCTGGGATGATCCAAAAGCATCTCGCACTAGAGACAGCTTATGTTTATTAATGAGGCCATTCATTGGGCAGACTGTGGCATCCATCAGAGAGCTCTGTCAGAGTGCAATCATTATACCCTTTCCTCTGCAAATAGTGTAAACTAGCCGAGAGAGCGCGAGGGGAGGTGGGCAAAGAGTGGGCAGAAGACAGAAAAAGAGAAAGAGGGGAAAAAAAGACAGAGAGACAGGGAAGGAAACTTTCGACCCTTGTGTCAGCGTAATGCTTGGAAAAAGCATGTGAAATCAGAGACGATTACTCTTCTCCAGGTTTACCCATCCATTACCTGCCCTAATGGATTCATGAAGGAGAGGTGCTGCTGGGAGGGCTGCGTGTCTTAGCTGATTGTGTGAACTTGTGTTGATGTGAAAACCTAAGCATTGTACCCTCAAGATCCTTTTTCTTCATTCAAAGTCCTGATTTACTGAAGCAATCAAATAATGCCAATGATAAGAGAGGAAGCTCTGAATGGAAATACAGCTTGACTGATGCCTCCCACGTGAACTTGGGTTAATGATGCTAACAGTGTTTCAAGGACAAACATTTATTGCTTTTTGTATTAAAAGACGACAAATGTAAATACTCATTATTTATATATATATATATATATATATATATATATATATATATATATATATATATATATGTATATGTATATATATATATATATATATATATATATATATATATATATATATATATATATATATTAGTACTTACTGTTTTGCTTTAAAGCACCTCAGACCTCTCCAATTTGTTGATATCTTTGGATACCAAATTAATAATTTAAATAAAAAAGAAGGCAAAAGGGTGTGTTATTATTACACATTTATACTACAATATAAATCATAATAAGGAATAAAGAAATATAATTTTTGTTTGATAAAATACAAATACTGACTACGAATGACAGTTAGCTCTAGGTTAAATGGGCACTGCACATGAAGTTTAAAAGAGAAAGGGCTATTTACATATAACAAAAATTTACAATTACATTTGACATAAAACTTTAACAATTTTTTTGGAAATAAAGCACTACATTTGCTTTGCCAAACTTTTCTAACAAATTTTCCATTACCTGACGCCTCAGAATTCTCCTCCTATGAGTCACCCCAGTGTCTCTCTTGTGCCACAGACTGTTTAAGCAGCTGATATGCTGTAAAGAAAAATTTACAAAATGCAAAAGAAGATAGTCAAATATTTTCTAAAGACCTCGACTTCCAACTTTCCAGAGACCTAATGTTGATGAACCGACATCAGCTCTTTATGGCCACTGATGAGCAAAGAGAGGAGGTGAAAAAGAGTGAGAGTGAACACTAAACTATTGATTTAATCCGGAAGCACATAGATAGGCTGCCGTCTCTGGAAAAAAAATAAAAATAAAAATAGCCCATAGGCTTTTGTGTTGTACCATCTTATAGGATTCCATTTAAAACACTTTTCATGTTCATGTCTTTCATGTTCTATAAACTTTGAAAATTGAGATCTTTAACCAGCAAGCATTCAAGCTTAAAATTCTTTTTGAAAACGAGCCATGGAAAATAAAAGTATGTCCGTTTTAAATGCCAAAAGCAAACAGACAAACAAATTGCAAAGTGATCATGCCCCAAATACTTTCCAGCATCTCGTTATCCTGATATGTGTAGTATGGCATGTTGTTTGTCGCTTGTTTCTTCCGGTGTAATGACTGCAAAATATAGGCATTGGTACCATATAGAAAGAGCATCTAAAGATTTCCTTTTTGTCCGCCATATACATATAACACTATTGTGCATGTCGGCGCTTCACCAACATGGAGACGGTGGAAGGCCAACATTCGGACGCTGTTTTGACTGATGATTGCAAAGTGATGTAATACGAAAGGCAACAGAACTCAATGCAGTCTTCATTAGCCGCCTGTAAACAGCTCATAAGCAGCCAGGGACAGCAGAAGCGGTTTTCTACAACCATAATGCCTTTGATTAGTTGCAGTGAGAAGCTGGACTTCACTCTTGGGCTAGCCCCGCGCATGAAAGGCACAGTTTGAAATCAGATAGCCAAGTGGAATAATGGATAGTTTTACATTTCTGAGCTGGCGCTGGAACTAGCTACCCGAGGCTTTTCAAAGGATGCCTTGACATCCAGTCTTTTCAAGTCTGCCTCTGGCTGGCATTGTTTAGCAGATAATGAGAACCAATGACAGATCTTGTGCAGCACCCCCAACCCGGCCGGCGGACAATTAAACGTCCACATTATGCGCTCTGAGAATCTCAGTTTCACCCATACCTAGAGCAGAAGAAAAGAGACGGGTTTGTTTTCTCTGCCGATAATTAGAGGAACTGTTTCACTCTTCAGGTGGGACTTTGACCTCTGATTCACCTTGATCATCCTTTCACAGCTATCCAGTTTGGAAAAAAAGGGACCCCCATTATCTACCGCATGATGAGAAAGACAAAACAGACACGGGAGAACTCCCGAACGGGTGCTACTTCGATCTGCCTTTTTACCTCTAATAGGAATACTTTCCACTGGGCTTTCGTCGGCACTGTCCTCTTCAGCACTTTGAATTCCTGAAACAAAGAAAAGAGAAGGAAAGCGCAGCTCAGAGAGAGACGGTGGAAGAGCGAGACAGAGGAGAAACGAGAAAGAAAAGAAAATGAGAGAGAGCTCGGGAAGGGGGGTGGGGAGCTTTTTGAATCTGAACAGCAGGACTGATTAAGACAGGTTTAAAGGGAGAAGGAAGGCTGGCTGGCTTTGTCGGAAATGAGATTTGGGCAAAAGTGTATTCTCATGAGGGTCAGAGCTCTGGCATCCTGCGAGTACTCGAGGTCTCGTCTTCATCCTTCATCAGAATAGAGCCACAGAGCTGATGTTTCCTTGCTTTAGCACTGAACATTTACTGTTCATGTGGTTTGCCTGCTTTTGGAAGTCCCTCTCAGATTCTCTCTCTGATCTATACTGTCTGGCCAAGCACAACTGTGTGTATTTAAAAAAGCTATTCATCTGAAGCTGGAAAATTAGATATTTGCAATAAGCAGAATTTGTAAATGCAATAAAGTGCCAGCTAAACTGAAATGTCAAACAAACCTACTAAACTTTTGTTCCAACAGTTTGCTCATTTGTTTTGGAAGGCCCCGTCGGCTTGTTTTCCATATTGTAATCACGAAGACAGGGTAAGCTGCAAGATGACAGTTCACTTTCTGATGGCTAATGGGTCCCCTCCCTGGGTGACAAAGAGACGACTTCTCTTTACTTCAAAATTCTCACACCTTTTGACTTTTCCATATTTGTATTTTAAAAAATCTAATCTCCAGAATTCCAAATATTTTCTAGCAAAAAATCAGTGCAGAATGATGATCACTGCTCAGTCTCTTATCTTTTCACATAAAATTGTACATTTGTACATATATTACACATATATTATATCTGAGTGCGGATACCACAGGTAATAAACTGCATGAGGGAACCTGGTGACTGAAAACTAAAAGCATTATACTTATTCAAAGCTCTGCTCTCAACTCAAATTTTTTAAGCAATATTGCAAAACGCTAATATTTACCAATCTTAGTAAACATGAAACAAAACCATGAGATACAGAGCAGACAAAACAACAGAAGTATACATTAACAATATATAAAGCAAGCCAAATAGTCACTGCACAAGTAAAAAAAAAATGCTGATAAACTCTGCAGGGTGTTAAGAGAAAATGTATTTGAAATAATGAAGAGGAAGGGAGGTCAGATGTCAAATATTATCATACCCTAGCAAATAGATTCACACATCAGAGGCCAAATGCCACCAAACACAGTCTCATAAAAACAGGAGAGTAACACCAACCCTGTGACCTCGTTTTAACAAAAAAGTTGAGAACTTTATAAAACTGGAATTTATAGCAGGGCTGCAACTAGGAAAGAACCATATATATTTTACAAGATGAGGTCATTTTACTGGATCAGCTGCATCAGATTCTTAAAACATTGTTTTCTTCCAGGATAATAATGCCTCCATGCCTCCTCCAGCACGAATCACTGAACCTTTAATAGCAGTTTCAGCCCTACTGAAGTAGATTTCCAGTTTAATTAATTAAATTGAGTTTTTCCTAGAAAAATTACAAAGAAAGAAATTAAAAATAGGTTTGTTTTGATTCATGAAAACGCTCCAGTTACTAACGTAACCTCAGTTCCCAGAGATAGGTCAATAAGTATTGCATTTACATGCTTATGTGTAAACTCTGGTTTACTCAAATACTGAAGTCTGATTTGATTTGATAGCTGCACGAAACAATGGCGCTTCAACCAGGCAAAAGGGGAGGAGCCAACCTTTAAAACCTTGAATCGTGATATTAAAAAAAAATAATAATAATAAATATATAAAAACATTTTTTTTCTCGCTGGCCAAGCCCTTGAGGAGGCTATTCCTCTGGTGGAAGCCTTCACACCTATAGGGCACTGCAAGCCCACTAGGGGTGTATTCAAACTGCCAGTTTGAACCGTGCCCGAGTGCGTTTGACCGAGTGCGAAACGAACCGTTTGACTAGTGTGAGTGCTCCGAATCGTGCCCGGCCGCGGCTCGATTGGCCGGCCCTGGCCCGCTTGGAAGAGGTGGGCCAGGGCACGGTTCAGTTGGACTCGGGCGCGGTTCACATACAGTGTGAGCGCTAACCGTGCCGGAGCACGGAAAATGACGCTTTGCATCACGGTTTTGCGACGCTCCAAAACCAACATGGCAGGGAAAGGGTCGCTTTGGTCTACGGCAGAGGTGCAAAACGCATAAAAAAACTAAAAACTGCAAAGTCCTTGCTACACTTCAGCTGGTATCTTGCAAACATCCTCATACGAGCAGCACGATTACGTGAAAATGTTCGCGCCACTAAGGCGACACATCTGTTTAACAACAGGCTGTGGACCAAACAACACAAAATTATCCACAAAGAAAACAGAGCGATGCACTCCATTGTGTTCAGAGAGCGTCGCTCTTCCTGTTTATCCCGAAACCGTCGCACCATAATGACGTAAGCGTGCTCCGGCACGAATGCTGAAACCCTATATGTGAGTGCAGGCCAGAGGGGGAGTGGGGAGTGTGGACAATCGTACTTGGGCCCGGTTCATGGCAACCGTGCCTAGTGTGAGTACACCCCAAGGCATAAGCCAATGCTATAGCATCCACTATCCAGCGTGATAGTCTCTGCTTTGTAACTGGCAGGAATGCCTCCGAAGCACACAAAGAGCTGATCTGAGTGTTACTGGGAATTTGACAGAGTGGAATGGGACCCCGCTCACCATTGGGTAGTGCTATAAGGGTGATGACTTGTGCCAGTCTAAATGGTTTCAAAAGCACTTTTGGCACATGGTCGCATCTCGGTTCGAGGACATCTCTACAGTCTTTAGACCCACATTCAAGACAGTCAGCACTGACTGACAGTGCTAACCGGTAGCGCTGTGCGATTAATTAAAATCGAAATCGCGATTTGAGACGTTGCGATTTGCTAACCTGCGATGTGGACACGATGTTACTCTGTTCCAGAGCATTTGCATGACTGTCAGCCTTGAGTGGCAGTCTTACTAACCAATAGAGTAAGCGCACATCCGTTCTCCCAAATCAGCACTGCTCTAGCCAACTGTGTAAACGCCCACCATTATTACATATATACATATATATAAACAGAAAAAAAACCTTAAATCTAAAATAAAAAAAATTACAACTAAAGAAAAATGTTATGTAACTTAAGCTTCGGAACGACAGACAGTATTTTGCAAGAGCTGAGTCACAATGCATCAAGATCATCTAAATGCATGTTCGTTATTCCAAATTCAGAAGACCGCACACACAGCCTGTGTCTCTGAATGCTTCTTATACTTGCTCCTCTCTTCCCCACACGGTGAGAATCCCACGTCAAGGACGAGCCGTCACACTTGTCGCACTCACGCAGCCTGTCAGATATATCTGCACGTGCACTGCTCCGCAAATCTCCACGAGTGCATCTGGCAGTATGGATGAGGATCGACGCACGTGTGCAATCTTCGTCAGCTTGCGCCTGGCTCCACGTTTAAAACGAATGTAAATTCAGTCTAACTGCTTGCTAATCTCACGTGAATGAAATGAAACATCCAGCACATTTTCCACTTGTTCTTAAAATCACAAATACAGTGTAACATGTAATACTTAAAAAAACTGACTAAAGAAATACAGTTCTTTATTTATAAAAATAAAATAAACAAATCTTTCCAGTGAAATTCAGTAAAATTAGTTATACCATTATATTCTTGTCTGCTGAAAAAAAAAAAAATAGAACCCCTCCCAAACCAAAACTGAAAATTTAATGGATTTCAGAATTATAATGGGAATTGTATAGGTTATAATGTAAACTTCAATGGTGTCTATTTGATGGATTCTACAGTATTGAGTACCCAGGGGCATAGCAAGCTTTTCAAAAGTGTGGGGGATGGATGTGGTTTGTTTATAAACAATAAAAACGAT
Source organism: Carassius gibelio (assembly GCF_023724105.1). Taxonomy (NCBI): domain Eukaryota; kingdom Metazoa; phylum Chordata; class Actinopteri; order Cypriniformes; family Cyprinidae; genus Carassius; species Carassius gibelio. The sequence continues at coordinate 2,027,883 of NC_068387.1, forward strand.
GAATACAGTGACAGAGGCGTACAAAATGCAGGGCTTAAAGTTCTCCGGCACTCTGCCAGAAATCCTACATTAAAAAAAAAATAAAATAATTCAGAAAAGTGGAGAGAGAAAAAAAAAAAACGCCTACACAAAGCTTTTTCTCTGGTGGTATAAATAATGTAACAAATTACTATTTTTAAACATTAAAATAATATACACTTGTCTTTCCTAGTTCTTCAACAGGTATGCAAACAATAGCTGCTGAACACTCTCCCAATAATAGCAATTAGCATTAGTCTAAAAAACGAAATATAATACCGTAAACACTCGACATGTTAACAAAACGATAACAGAACATCTTCCCAAACACATATCAAGCTTATTTAAAAACTTTGAAAGCATAAACACTCTTTCAAAGTACCTGGAAAGGGGAGATGTAAATAACCATAAGTTCCCGCCTCCTCAGCACGAGCTGACCGATAACAGCCCAAGAGAGGCGGGACTTAAGGCAGAACAGCAAATCATCAGCCGGTCACACTCAAAGCAGGTGTCATGAGAGGGAGGGGGAGAGGAGGCAGCCACAGAGAGCGCAGACACAGAGCCGCCAGAGAAACGGAGGAGCGACTGTAGTAAGGTGTTTGTGCAAAACTGCGGAAAAACTGCAGAAAACGTGCGGGTGTAGAACCCTCTTACCGGGCAAAGTGTGGGTGTTAAAAAACCGACATCCCCCACGGGTGCACAAAGTGTGGGTGTTAAAAAACCCACATCCCCCACGGGTGCAACGCCCCTGTGAGTACCACATAGCTTAGTACTGGGACCATTGCTTTTCATGCTATACATGTAACCCTTGAGAAATATTGTGAAGAAAAATGGTGTTAGCCATATTTCCTTGCGGCACAATGAAACAGTTTGCAAAACTAACGGAATGGATAGTTGATATAAAAAAACTGGATGACTAGTCTTTTTTCCTAGCCATACAGATCCAGTCTGTATCCAGATCATATGGCCACTGTAACCAGTACTAACTTTGTGGTACTCCATACTGTACTTGTGATCAATATGCAGGGTTTGCCATTCATTGATTTATTAGTGGCTGCAACCACAATATGGATTTTACCAAAATATATTTTCCAAAAGGCTTTGACTTCATTGAACAAACATGAGAACTGCACATTTAAAAATAAAAACCGGCGCAGGCATTTTTATATCACTTTATTTCAGAAGGAAACTGACTGTCTTCAGAAATTTTTTTTGATGTCATAATAATTTTATTCCTGATAAAGCAGCATTTGTGAGCGGAGAACTGCATTCTGCACAGGGTTTTCCGGGGAATATATATATATATATATATATACTATATGAAGGCGGTGGAGTGCACCCACAAACAGAGTGTAAGGCTGTAGGAAACACTGATATGATTAATCTAGAAAAAAAAAATGCTCGTTTTCACTCAATATCCTGTTAATCTTGAGTATCTATAGAGTAGTACTGCATCCTTCATAACTCCAAAAAGTCTTTAGTTTTATTATATTCATAAGAGAAAGATAGTCTGTACCGATTTTTCCCGGAAAAACACGACCGGCTGGAGGTGTGACGTGTGGGCGGAGCTAAAGAATCACGAGCGCCAGTAAGCTTTTGCGTTGAGAGCGTTTGGAAGCTGTGACATTACCTTGAGGAAAAAAACATCATCCAAAACAAACCATGGCTAACAGTCAGATTCAGCCGTTTATTTATGATCCAGAATCAGATCCAGAGGCTGAAATTTAACAAGAGCAGCATCAGCAACAATGTCTCTATGTGGTATGTACTGAAACTGTATATATTTGCTTAGCGGTTTTGGAAAATGACTAAGTTCCACTTTGTCGTCTTTTTTTTTTTTTAAGCTGTACATGTGGAAAGTGCAGTTTGATGACAACATCGCATGTTGTTTACTTGATGTGCTTACGCGCCGATAGCTAAGTTAATAACACAGAGATATTTGAAGCAGTTTTACTCACCGCATGCAGTTCCAACACACGATCGTGACCCTTTTTGCATCACAAAGTGCTTGAAAAAGCTGTAAACTAATTCCACATTGCACAAGGAGTAAACAACATTACGCCTGTTTCACACCAATGCGTAAGTTTTTTTTTTTTCAAGTTTGTAAGGGTCAAGGTACAGAAACCAAATAATTAAATGTAAAATAACACTGGATAGTCTTCATTGTAAAAATGAAATATACAATCAAATTTACATTTATTCACACACCTTCAACATTTCTCAAATTATTACAGTTTTGCTATATATATATATATAAAATTATACCTGGTGTCTGAATCATTTTTGGTTCGTTAAAACTACAAAGTAATTCAGTCAAGAGCAGTGAGTGATTTTCTTTCATTTTCTTGGATTAACATCACAGCAGCCAGTAGCTAAATTAGGCGTGGTTACTTTAGGCAAGTCATGGCCTAATGGTTAGAGCGTCGGACTCCCAATCGAAGGGTTGTGAGTTCGAGTCTCGGGCCGGACGGAATTGTGGGTGGGGGTAGTGCATGAACAGCTCTCTCTCCACCTTCAATACCACGACTTCGGTGCCCTTGAGCAAGGCATCGAACCCCCAACTGCTCCCCGGGCGCCGCAGCATAAATGGCTGCCCACTGCTCCGGGTGTGTGCTCACAGTGTGTGTGTGTGTGTGTTCACTGCTCTGTGTGTGTGCATTTCGGATGGGTTAAATGCAGAGCACAAATTCTGAGTATGGGTCACCATACTTGGCTGAATGTCACTTTCACTTTCACTTTAAGAGAAGATGAACGCATCCAATATAATACACATCCCATTTTTTCCCTCAACTGTTTACTTTCACTTAAGAAATAACTGACAGTTTTTTCAAGCATAATTTCCAAGGTGGATATTTTGACATATTTTGTATGTATTTGTCGGCACAAGAGAAAAATAAGCAAATTAGATGTTCAAGTGTTTTAAGACGCCTTTCTCTTCGCAGAAGAGAGCTCGGTTCAGTGTCGCTGTCCGTGATACGCGGCTCTCGATCTCTCTCTCTCGTGCGCACTGAGCACAGCGCGAGTAACCAGCTACTCCGTTCAGCTTTTCCGCGTCTTGTGTTTGGGATGCTTTAATGTTTAAATCGACAAGCGGTAAGGCTTAAAAACACGTGAAAAAGATAAGCTTTCGTGACGATGCACAGCAGTGGCCTATCAACTGTCCTGAGCATCTTTTTAGGCTGGCCGCAGCCAGTCAGTTATATAAAATATCAAGGTGAAAGTCATCATAGCTCGCTTAGACCCAGCTCCCAACCCAACTTTGAGAATAAAGGCGATATTTTTATTTTTTTTATCGCCCGATAAGACAATCAAATAACTGCAAGAAACATGAACAATCCTTTCTTTTAAATAGTTACTTTCTATGAAGCCTGTATTTATAGTACATTATAAGGGTATTCTTAAGGCATTATAATGAATGCATAATGCATTAAAAAAACCTTATAATATGTTATATCAACTAATGAATAATCATAACAACAATTATAATACATCATAATACGTATATTTGGTTATAAGTTTAAGAGTATGATTGTTTATAACACTCAATGAACACCATATTAAATCTACTTCATTTACAATATAATGGACTGTATCATATCTTGACATTGTTTATTTATTAAGATCTGCACAGTATCTTACTACAACTTGTGAGTGGTTAGATGTTGAGTGTTATTTGATTGTTTCTGTGGAGCAAATGTTAATGTATGTATGTGAGTTTAAAACTCCAACTGAAAAAAAATGCAATGTTTTATATGGATACATTTTATTTTGATGGTTCCCTTAATTAATCTACTATAAATGATAGTCAACTACATAACCCACTAACTCTCAATAGAGTATTAGTGTGCTCAAGAATGGCAGAATCTAATATGATAGAATAAGTTGATATATATATATATATAAATAAACAAACAAAAACATATTTACAGTTGCAGACATACTAATACTCTGATGACCGCTAGTTGATATGTAATTGCAGAGTTACTTATCAACAGCTATCTTAAGTTACCATCAAAATAATTTAACTGATATTACATTAAAAATAGTTAAAAGCAGATGTGTCATATTACATATTCATCCGATCTGATCTTATGGCTGTAAAATAATAAAATGTTACTATTAATATTATTATTACTACTTATAAGTGGTCTTTGACCACTTTAAGTAAAATAGCATCAGAAAAATGGCAAGATATGAGACTTATAATACATTATAACTAAGCGAAGAATTATCCATTGTAAAAATGGATACAACATGTTCATTGTGTTATAAATCATCATACTCTTAAAAACTATAACCACAAATAAGTAAATATTATATTAAAACTGTTCTTATGAATAATCATGAGATGATACAACATAGTTTTTTTTATAATGCCTTATGAATTCACTTTAATTAATAATATACTTATAATGTATTATAAATCCGGGCTTCATAGAAAGTGTTACCGTTATACTTTATTGTGGTTATATTTGTATTTCTTTTATAAATCTTTCTTTTATTTCTTTTATAAATATCATTCATAAAAAAATAAATAATAATAATACAAAAATAGTTTAGTACTTTGTCAGTCTTCATACACTTATATAACTTATTATAAAACTGAATTAGTATTAAATTAAAACTACACTCAAATCATTCCAAAACACAAGAAACAAAATAAAAAATTGACTCTTTGACAGTAAAAATGTTTTAATGCATTTTGATTTAATTTATGCTTAAGGACATATTATTCAAACAATCAAACAGTCTCTTGCTATACATAAGTGAAACAACCTTAATTGATGCTATGAGTCCAGAGAACAGTAATGCACTATACCTGATCTGTTCTGGTTTTGCAGCTGATGACCATTGAGTGTTGATCAGATTATTGGGTAACAGGCATCCATGAGACAGACTGCAGGACAACAGGGGCAGCTGCTGTAGAACCACAGCACCACACAAATGTAGCTCAATACCATCCAGACCCCACACTGACCACATATACTGGGCAATACATAAAGAAACATCACACTAGAAATAAGAATGTGTTGAGTGCAGGCGCACACATTTGTGCCTCCCTTGTAAAATCACACTAATAATACAGTATTACTAAAAGTACACTTATTTTATTATTACAAGTATTCTCCACTTTTTGCAATCTACACAAAAACTGAAAACAATAAACTAGCATTTATAGGCACCATTGCAAAATGGCTACTATAACAAATCACTGTGAATCAAACCCTCTTAGAAACCAAGATTTATTGCAAGAGTGTTGTTGGAGCCAATTTAATAGCACTCAATTTATAGTGAGAGCCCTTAAAGGCAGTGTAATGCAATTTCCACTGAATCTGTAAACACTACAGAACCATGAGAGGAAGCAGACTCAAGCAGGGAACAAAACATCTTCCTTTTCTTATCTGATGATATCAAGTTTCTGCTCATTGACTGCACTTCTGTAGAGGTTATAGTCTTTAGCACCGAGACGTCGCTTAATGCTGTCCGGAAGGTAACAAAATCCTTCCATGGAGAGCCTAGAGAAATTTTCCAAAAATACGAACAAGAAGTTAAATGATTGTGTATGTTGAATATTTACTGTTATTGTATACAGCTTTATTAACTTTCCTCTTGCATGCTGAAATTCTACAACAAGAAACTAAAATCGGAACACATTTTATTTGTGTAATTTAACATGTTTCTGAGCAGGAAAGATGTGTAATGGGAAATATATACAAGATTGTACTTGATATTATCCACTGGGAATTGACATGATCAGAGAAAGTGAATATTCCATTTCAGAACAGAGCCAGAGCTGAGAGAGTGAGTTTGCACTGAATTCCGGAGGACTATTTCCCTCCTGAAAAACCTCCGGCACACAGGGAAATTTAGAACCAGGATGAGGAGGCTGAAGATTATGTTCACCCTTGATAGCATTTAGAAATATGCTAATTGTAACTCTTTTTCAAATCTACCATGATTTGCTATTATTGCTGTCAAATTAATTACGTTAACTGACTTTACATACAATTTAATATTATTACTTAACAGTCCAACAGGGTGAAAACAAAGGTGAAGCAAGTAATTACATTATATATCTTTACTTATATAGTACTTTATACAATACATACTGTCAAAACAGCTTTATAGTGTTATACAGGAAAAATGTGATGAAAATGCAAAAGGACAATAGAAAATGGTCGGTTAAAGTAATAATCCAGCTCAATTCAGTTCTTAACAAATAGTGTTTGTGCAATCAGTCAAAAGTACTGCCAGAGATTGAGTCCCAAACTAAGCAAGCCAAAGGCGATAGTGGCAATGAACCAAAACTCCATAAGTGACAGAAATGGAGAATAAAATAAAAAATAAAAAAAGGTTTTCGGTGGGAGAGGGGTTCTCCTGCCTCAGAACATTAACATATACACAAATATCCATTAAAACTGCCACAGACATTACTTAAGATCAGTGAAAGACTTTTCTTTTGTTCTTTTTGATTAACATTATTAACATAAGAAATGCACGGATCTGAGACAGCTCTGTTTGTGCACTTCGGCTGTTTGCATACAAGTACATACATAAACGATCTATCACACTGTGTGAGTACCACATTGAGATGTCTTGTACTTAAATGGCTTAAAAAGACGTGAAACACTTGATGATTATAATTTTTCTTGAGGAAGCAGCACTGGTCTGATCGTACAGACAGTTTTGGGGGGCTAGAACGACACATAGTTTACTTAAAGGGTTTGTTCACCCAAAAATGAAAAATATGTCATTAACATTTTGGTCCAAAAATAGCGAAAACTACGACTTTATTCAGCATTGTCTTCTCTTCCGTGTCTGTTGTGAGAGTTCAAAACAAAGCAATTTGTCATATCCGGTTCGCGAACGAATCATTCGATGTAACCGGATCTTTTTTAACCAGTTCACCAAATCGAACTGAATCGTTATAAACGGTTTGCCTGTCCAATGTGCATTAATCCACAAATGACTTAAGCTGTTAACTTTTTTAATGTGGCTAACACTTCCTCTGAGTTCAAACAAACCAATATCCCAGAGTAATTCATTTACTCAAACAGTACACTGACTGAACTTCTGTGAAGAGAGAAATGAAGATGTATGCCGAGCCAGATAATGACTCGTTCACGAGTCAAGAACCGTTTCTGTCAGATGTGTCCGATTCGAGAACCGAGGAGCTGATGATACTGCACATGTGTGTTTCAGTGTGAAGCAGACTGACACACTGAGCGTCTGAATCGAACTGATTCTTTTGGTGATTGATTCTGAACTGATTCTGCGCTAATGTTATGAGCGTGGGTAAACCGAAGGATTGAATCAAGGGCAATCATCGCAAATGACACCATTACGTCGAGCGCAAAAGAACCGGAGAACCGTTTTCTTCAACTGGTTTATTGAATCGAACTGTCCGAAAGAACTACTGGTGATCCGAAAACCGATGCAACCAGTTCTTGACTCGTGAATGAGTGATTTAACTCCTATAAATAAAATGTTCCACAAAGGACCATTCAGTCAAATGATTTTTAAAGAACCATCTCTTTCTCAACTTTTTGTAATATAATTCAGATGTTAAAGGTTCTTTATGAAACCATTTAGACAAAAAAAGTTTATTCTATGGCATCATGAAGCAACTTTATTTAAAAAATTGTATGACAACATTTACAGGATGCAAGTGGTCAAGTGATGCTTATGGTACATGATATTGGTACAGATAAGAAACAATACTTTGTGACAATATTTCAAGTTGGAAAAGACATTTAGTTCCAAGGTCATCTACAAGATGGACTTAAATGCTGATAAAGTCAAGAAAAGAGAGACACATGACAGTATATTTGAACATTAAAAATGTAAAATAAATAAATAATAATAATAAAATAAATAAAACATGTTTATTCTCAGGAAACCTTTTTTTTTTTTTCTTCTCATAGGGGCCAATGGCTTACTGAAATTTTCGATATTGAATAATCTCAATATTGTAATTGAAAAAAAAAAAATGATATTCAATATAAATCTCGATATTTTTGCATTTGCTTTTCTTGATTTTCTTTTGCCCCCATAAAAAATAAATAAATTAAATAATATATATACCAGACAGCTATTGTAAAAACAACATAACAGCTATTGTAAATAGAACATTTTTAGTTCAAATTTAAACAGTTAAATATAGTCTAGACCAGTGGTTCCCAACCTTTTTCAACTCGCGGCCCACACAACCAAACACATATGTTTGCGCGGCCCACTTCAAAAAAATTAACTGACCCCGCTATTGTTGGGTTAATAACTTAGTACTCAGAAGCTAGATTTTAAACTATATTTATTGAATAAACTAGGGCTGTTCGATATGAACAAAAAAAAAATAATAAAAAAACTAAAAACTATCGCAATTGTTTTGATCAATTTTGCAATTGTGCTTTTACAGTCATAAATGCATTCAGGATTAATTTGAAACATATTTCCAAAAGAACACCAATCAGAACTTTATCAAAAAGTTGTAACATTTCTAGAACAGACATAAGTCAAAATTATCACTATAGTGAAGATGTAAAAAAATGTATAGACTTGTGGCAAAAAAAAAAAAAAAAAAAAATCCTGTATACAGGGACTTTTTTTTCTTTTTTGCCATGCATTGTTCATAGAGCTCATTAATTGTAGCGGTGCCTCAGGTGTTTGCAGTGTGTATACAGTATGTGTATGCGGTCAGCAGTGAGAGCGCATAAATATAACGCGAAAGCACATTAAAATAATGCACGAGTGCGAATCTCTCTGTTCGCAGCAGATTTCCTTTGCTCTGTCACAAAACCGGTCGTGCTTGCTCAGATACACGCTGCTTTGCGAGGAGAGAGTGTGCACACTTAAAACGTGTCTCCTCTCACTTAAACTGCATCCTGTTCACTAACAAATTCACTCTATGCTCATGTGTTAGAAATGAATTATTTTCGCACGTTTTTATTTCTAGCCTTTTACCGCAGTGAGAACGCTCTGATCCGTCAACAGTGGCTCAGAAAAAAGGCGCATCACAGACAGTGTGTGAACCTGGAGTTAGGCATATGCGCACGCTCAAATCGTGATTTTAGGACGTTTTCTTTTAATCGCACAGAACTAGAATGGACTGTAAATGAACAGAAATTAATTGGCGGTCCACCTGCAAATACCGCCACAGGTTGAAAACCACTGGTCTAGACCAAGTGATCACTTACTGCTTTTTATTAAATTAACACATGTATATGTAACTGAAATAGTGCAAAACAAGTAGAGATCTTAGAGACTGTGCAATCTGTCATCTTCTTTAGTGCATGCAGTTCGCAATTAAAACTGTACGACTGGGGGAAATAATTAAACTTGGATAAGTATTGTTATTTATTTATTTTTTTACAAGTTTTTAGCTAAGAACCTAAGTCTTGTCAACTGTCTCTGGTTTAAAAGAAGCCATGTGGCATGAAACTATATTCTCACTGTCACTAAAAACTAAGGATCTAGTTGTTGAGGCACACAGGTGAAATTCCAAATGGTTATTCCAAATTGCCATAGCTTATGTTTCTCTATTAACACAAAACAGTGACTAAGTTGCATTTATACAGCGACTACAATCGAAAAACAGTAGAACACAGAACACAAACTGGTTGAGTGACAGTTTCATTTTTATTTGTGAAGCTCCTCCAAGTGCTTTCAGATCGGTGGCACTTCCGTAATGAGGAGCGAGTGCATTCGCATGGTTGCCAGATTGCATAAAATAATCAAAACAGCTGGCAGAAAATGTATCCTTGTAAAAGTGAATCTCTGATTCAGGGATTTTAACTCTTAATATATGGCATCCACACTCATGAAAGGTCACGTAGTAGAGACGTGCAATAACATCTTGTCTCCTTTTTTGGAGGTTCGGTGCATTCTTTTTGGAAGGTATGCTTGAATAAAAAATAAAAAAATTACATTCACAATATTTTCAAATTGTACATTGTCATCAAAATTATTGTGATACAGTATTGTTCAAAATAATAGCAGTACAATGTGACTAACCAGAATAATCAAGGTTTTTAGTATATTTTTTATTGCTACGTGGCAAACAAGTTACCAGTAGGTTCAGTAGATTGTCAGAAAACAAACAAGACCCAGCATTCATGATATGCACGCTCTTAAGGCTGTGCAATTGGGCAATTAGTTGAAAGGGGTGTGTTCAAAAAAATAGCAGTGTCTACCTTTGACTGTACAAACTCAAAACTATTTTGTACAAACTTTTTTTTGGGGGGGGATTTAGCAATCATGTGAATCACTAAACTAATATTTAGTTGTATGACCACAGTTTTTTTAAACTGCTTGACATCTGTGTGGCATGGAGTCAACCAACTTGTGGCACCTCTCAGCTGTTATTCCACTCCATGATTCTTTAACAACATTCCACAATTCATTCACATTTCTTGGTTTTGCTTCAGAAACAGCATTTTTGATATCACCCCACAAGTTCTCAATTGGATTAAGGTCTGGAGATTGGGCTGGCCACTCCATAACATTAATTTTGTTGGTTTGGAACCAAGACTTTGCCCATTTACTAGTGTGTTTTGGGTCATTGTCTTGTTGAAACAACCATTTCAAGGGCATGTCCTCTTCAGCATAGGGCAACATGACCTCTTCAAGTATTTTAACATATGCAAACTGATCCATGATCCCTGGTATGCGATAAATAGGCCCAACACCATAGTAGGAGAAACATGCCCATATCATGATGCTTGCACCTCCATGCTTCACTGTCTTCACTGTGTACTGTGGCTTGAATTCAGAGTTTGGGGGTCGTCTCACAAACTGCCTGTGGCCCTTGGACCCAAAAAGAACAATTTTACTCTCATCAGTCCACAAAATGTTCCTCCATTTCTCTTTAGGCCAGTTGATGTGTTCTTTGGCAAATTGTAACCTCTTCTGCACATGCCTTTTTTTTAACAGAGGGACTTTGCGGGGGATTCTTGAAAATAGATTAGCTTCACACAGACGTCTTCTAACTGTCACAGTACTTACAGGTAACTCCAGACTGTCTTTGATCATCCTGGAGGTGATCATTGGCTGAGCCTTTGCCATTCTGGTTATTCTTCTATCCATTTTGATGGTTGTCTTCCGTTTTCTTCCACGTCTCTCTGGTTTTGCTCTCCATTTTAAGGCATTGGAGATCATTTTAGCTGAACAGCCTATCATTTTTTGCACCTCTTTATAGGTTTTCCCCTCTCTAATCAACTTTTTAATCAAAGTACGCTGTTCTTCTGAACAATGTCTTGAACGACCCATTTTCCTCAGCTTTCAAATGCATGTTCAACAAGTGTTGGCTTCATCCTTAAATAGGGGCCACCTGATTCACACCTGTTTCTTCACAAAATTGATGACCTCAGTGATTGAATGCCACACTGCTATTTTTTTGAACACACCCCTTTCAACTAATTCAACTAATTGCCCAATTGCACAGCCTTAAGAGCGTGCATATCATGAATGCTGGGTCTCATTTGTTTTCTGAGAATCTACTGAACCTACTGGTAACTTGTTTGCCACGTAGCAATAAAAAAATATACGAAAAACCTTGATTAATCTGGTTAGTCACATTGTACTGCTATTATTTTGAACAATACTGTATATATATATATATATATATATATATTATACATACTTTATCCGGCTGCCCCTCCCTGGTCAGGTCTGTCGGGGGGCGGCTAAGGAGGAGAAGTTAGGGCTGAAACAGCGGTAGTATCCTGCCAACCCCAAAAACGCTCGTACCTGGGTCTTTGTGCTGGGTCTGGGTGCAGACCATATCGCCTCGACCTTCTTCTCCTGTGGTCGGATGAGTCCCTTTCTGACTTGGAAACCCAGGTAGTTCGCCTCTGTCAAGCCCAGGTCGCACTTCGGGGGGTTGGCAGTGAGCCCAGCCCTACGTATCTCCATCGGCACCCTCCACAGACAGTCCAGGTGGTCTACCCAGCGCTCGGAGTGGATGACCACGTCATCCAGGTATGCCGCGGCGTAGGCCTGGTGAGGCCGCATTACGTTGGAACGTGGCTGGGGCCCTGTGTAGGCCAAACGGGAGGGTCCGGTATTGCCAGTGCCCACCAGGGGTACTGAAGGCGGTATTGGGCTTGGCGGCTTCAGATAGGAGAACCTGCCAGTATCCCTTGGTGAGGTCCAGGGTGGAAATATAGCGGGCCCTTCCCAGGCGATCGAGAAGTTCATCAACCCGGGGCATGGGGTAGCCGTCGAACATCGAGACCTCGTTCAGGCAGTGGAAGTCATTGCAGAAGCGGAGGGTGCTGTCGGGCTTGGGGACCATGACAATAGGATTGGACCAAGGGCTGTTCGATGGCTCAATTACCCCTAACTTCAGCATTTGTTGAATTTCCTCTTCAATAGCCTGCCGACGAGCCTCTGGGACACGGTAGGGCCGTTGCCGGACGGTGACTCCGGCTGGGGTGTGAATCTCTTGTTGGATCACATGGGTCCGCCCAGAGGCCGACGAGAACACATCTGGGAACTGACCGACCAGGTGTTGCAGCTCTGTCTTTTGGGTCGGAGACAGTTTTGGGTTGACATCCACTATGACCGGGTCCCTGGTGGTGAGGGCCGCTAGCTGGTTTTTTATCCCGACCCACTTTTTGAGTAAGTTGATGTAGTAGATCTGGTCTGGTTTACGCTGCCCCGGCTGGCGGACTCGGTAGGTGACAGGCCCGACTTTTTCAGCGACCGTGTACGGTCCCTGCCAGCTGGCCAGGAACTTGCAGGCAGAGTTGGGGATAAGGAACATTACCTGGTCTCCAGGCTGGAACTCGCGGGGCTGGGTGGCCAGGTCATAAGTGCCGCTGCGGTGCTTGCTGTGCCCTGGCGAGGTGTTCCCGGACTGATGGTATGACCCGGTCAATTCTTTCCCTCATCGCATTCACATGTTCAGTGACGGAGCGGTGGGGGGCCGGCTGTTGCACCCACGATTCCCTTGCGATGTTTAGCAGTCCCCGAGGCTGGCGCCCCAACAGCAACTCGAAGGGGGAGAAGCCCGTGGATGCCTGAGGGACCTCTCGAATGCCGAACAACACGTAGGGGAGCATGAGGTCCCAGACACGCCAGTCTTCGGCCATGACCCACCGTGGCATTTGCTTGAGGGTTTGGTTGAACCGTTCCACAAGACCGTCAGTCTGGGGGTGGTAAACAGAGGTTTTTAGCTGCTTTACCTGGAGGAGTTTGCACAAGTCAGCCATTAGCCGGGACATGAAGGGGGTCCCCTGGTCGGTCAGTATCTCCGCAGGGATGCCCATCCGGCTGAAGAGCAGGAAGAACTCACGGGCGATTGTCTTTGCAGTAGCCTTACGGAGGGGCACGGCTTCGGGGTACCAGGTGGCATAGTCCACAATCACCAAGATGTGCTTGTGGCCGTGGGCAGACTTAGGCAATGGCCCTACGAGGTCCATCCCAATGCACTCGAAGGTCACCCCAACGATGGGCAGTGGAATCAGCGGGCTGGGGGGTGGTTTCCGTGGGGATGTCTTCTGGCAGATTGGGTGAGCCTGGCAAAACGTTTGACTTCTGCTTCCAGCCTGGGCCAATGGAAGCGATCCCTAACCCAGTGAGTTGTATTCTCGGGCCCCTGGTGGCCCGCCAGGGGGTGTGAGTTAGCCAACTCTAGCACCATTTCCGTCTTTGTACCATTAACAAAGTTTTTTCCTACCCCCTTCGCTGTGCGACACAGTAGAGTAAGCCATTTTGGAAGATGAAGTGCGGTAGAGGATGGGGCCCCAGTTTTAGTTCCTTTCCGTCCACCATACACCCTTGGGACCAGCAATGCTTGAGACGATCATGCCTTTAGTGTGACTCTACAATTTTCATAGTCATGAAAATAAAGAAAACTCTTTGAATGAGAAGGTGTGTCCACAAAAAAACATCTTATGCATTGCAATCCTTTAATTTTTTATATTTGGAATGTTTGTGTGCTGCTGTGCGTCCCTCTATTTAATAAGCAGCATGTACGCTCTTTAAATAACAAAGAAAAAAACATTGCGCCAGACTTTAGATCAGGTTTGAGCTAGTCTATGGCGCGGTCTATTTTCAGCTCCTTAAAATAGCAATTTACCAGCAATTTGCCTGAACACACCTCCTTTTTGGACCAGCATGGGCGCAAAAATGAGCAAAAATGCATTTGCTAAGTAAACGACGTGGCGCTCGACATGAAAATGCAAAAGTCGCCGGACTGAAACTAACAAACACACTTGCCTTGCGTCGCATTGCTCCAGGTGTATTATAGGACCCTGAATGTCTCTGAGCTTTGAAAATTTTAGACAGAAACCAAATAAGATACCATCATTTTCAATATGTAAAGATCGTATGTGGTCTTTAAATGGTCTTGCCCCTATGCAAATTTCTTGAAAGATTGCAGGGGACCAGCAGATCCACCAGAGAAACCTGTTGTAGAAATTGTAAAGTTTTATTTTGTAAAGGCCATTTCAAACTACACGATTTTAGGCCGATTTTTGCATGATTTACTTTTTGTGTTGTGGGGATTCGTATATGACAATGGACGTCGGCATGCATGATTCAATCCTTTTATCTTGTGTAGTGTGTCATAGTGCACGACACCTCATATGACGGGTAGCGTTATATAGTCTGATATGTTTCTTGTTTCTGGACACAACAAGATTTTATTAGTCAAAATCGCATAATCTGACAAAGTGATAGGGCTTAATACATCTTTTGTTCAGACTGTTCTCTCAGTGAAGGGTGTAAAATGTTGGAATTCATTGCCTGTTTATCTAAAATCTGTTACAAATTATAATAATTTTAAAAAGCTATGGAATTTTGGTTGATTCAGCAACAAATTTGACATATGCAGATTTTATTTATTTATTTATTTATTTTTTGTATACTTGTAATTTTTTATTTGTAATTTGTCAAAGCCCTCATAGGAACAAGCGTTGCAAATCAATTTTAACTACAAGCACTACAGTGTTCCCCACAGCCTTACACTCTATTTGTGGATGCACTCCATATATACAGGTCCTTCTAAAAAAATTAGCATATTGTGATTAAAGTTCATTATTTTCCATAATGTAATGATAAAAAATTAACTTTAATATATTTTAGATTCATTGCACACCAACTGAAATATTTCGGGTCTTTTATTGTTTTAATATTGATGATTTTGGCATACAGCTCATGAAAACCCAAAATTCCAATCTCGAAAGATTTGCATATTTCATCCGACCAATAAAAGAAAAGTGTTTTTAATACAAAAAAAGTCAACCTTCAAATAATTATGTTCAGTTATGCACTCAATACTTGGTCGGGAATCCTTTTGCAGAAATGACTGCTTCAATGCGGCATGCCATGGAGGCAATCAGCCTGTGGCACTGCTGAGGTGTTATGGAGGTGTTATTGGAATGATGAAAAGATCATGTAATTTACTGAACACTAAAACTCGACTTCTACTGTATCACTCATTTATTATGCCATATCTATACTATTGTGTTAAAATTTGGGGGAACTGTTACAAAACCCACTTACAGCCCTTGATCACTCTGCAGAAAAAGGCCATTAGGATTGTCTCTGGTGTTCATTACAGACATCATTCCAATCCATTGTTTGTAGAGCTGGAAGTTCTTAAACTGCAGGACGTGATCAACTTTAAAACTGCTCAAATTATGTTCAGAGCAGCTCAAAACTCTCTGCCTTCTAATGTTCAAAATTTATTTCGTGATAGAGATGCTCATCATAGTTACAAACTAAGAGGAAATAAAAATAAATATCTGCCCAAATTTAGAACCACTTTGAAATCAATGTGTATCTCAGTGCGGGGAGTGAAGATTTGGAATGATTTGGTAGATGAATTAAAAACCTGTCCAAATATTATTAATTTCAAACATTTGTTCAAAAAAAATGTATTAAAGAAATATGTAGAGGACAGAGAGTGATGCTCTCAGCATGAAGCCAGTGGTGAGAGGTTGTAGGGTCAGAGAGTGTTTGGGCCAGTGTCTCTTGTAAGTGTGGGTGTTTGTGCGTGCGTTGTTTTGTCTTGCCCGTCTTATACCATTTATTCTACTGTACCAATTATTCTACTGTATGTATTGTACAGGAATACGTTTGTTCTTGAATTATTCTGTTTGTATATTGGTTTTGTATTGTATTTTGTGTTGAATGTGAGGGGGTTTGGAATCATATAAGCGTTTGCTTCGTCCACCTCCTTTTCAAACCATGCATTTGTATAATTTGTCTGTTATGTCATCTGTTATGTTGATTTGTGAGAAAATTAGAATGCAGGTTTGAAATAAACATCATCATCATCATCAGGCCCAGGATGCTTTGATAGTGGCCTTAAGCTCATCCAGAGTGTTGGGTCTTGCGTCTGTCAACTTTCTCTTCACAATATCCCACAGATTCTATATGGGGTTCAGGTCAGGAGAGTTCGCAGGCCAATTGAGCACAGTAATACCATAGTCAGTAAACCATTTAACAGTGGTTTTGGCACTGTGAGCAAGTGCCAGGTCATGCTGAAAAACGAAATCTTCATCTCCATATAGCTTTTCAGCAGATGGAAGCATGAAGTGCTCCAAAATCTCCTGATAGCTAGCTGCATTGACCCTGCCCATGATAAAACACAGTGGACCAACACCAGCAGCTGACATGGCACCCCAGACCATCACTGACTGTGGGTACTTGACACTGGACTTCAGGCATTCTGGCATCTCCTTCTCCCCAGTCTTCCTCCAGTCTCTGGCACCTTGATTTCCGAATGACATGCAAAATGTCCTTCGGTCCTTCTCCACAATCTTCCTCAGGGTCCGGTCACCTCTTCTCGTTGTGCAGTTTTTTGTCACTGAGGTTTTGAGTAATGAACCAGGCTGGGAGTTTTTAAAAGCCTCAGGAATCTTTTGCAGGTGTTTAGAGTTAATAAGTTGATTCAGATGATTAGGTTAATAGCTTGTTTAGAGAACCTTTTTATGATATGCTAATTTTTTGAGATAGGAATTTTGGGTTTTCATGAGCTGTATGCCAAAATCATCAGCATTAAAACAATAAAAGACCTGAAATATTTCAGTTGGTGTGCAGTGAATCTAAAATATATGAACGTTTAATTTTTATCATTACATTATGGAAAATAATGAACTTTTATCACAATATGCAAATTTTTTGAGAAGGACCTGTGTGTGTGTGTGTGTGTGTATATATATATATATATATATATATATATATATATATATATATATATATATATATATATATATATATATATATATATATATGCAAATTCATTTTCTAGATCAGAGCATATTACAGTGTCTGACACCTTTTAAATGTTATTTTTAGTGATCTCTGAAGTTGAACATCATTAGTGCTGACATGAATAACAATCTTAATGAATTTACATTTAGCATTATCCAGCACATTTAAATTTGACAAGATGTCAGGGGCTCTGGCTCTTGGTAAGAGAAAAAAAACAGAAATAGAGCAAGATATAAAAGAAACGGTAGTCGCGACTGTCAAGCTATCAGTTTAGCGGAATGCAGAAATATGTTGAGAATTCAGTTAGAAGTTTAACAACAGAGAGTGATAGTAAGACAGAGATTCCAACAGAAAAAAAACAAAGCTAAAATCACAAACCACTCAGCAGCATGGCAAACAGAAAAAAATAAATAATAATAATTTAAATGAATTTTTATTTTTCTGAATTTTATTTACAGATAAATCATGCTCAATAAGATCAGGAATGTTTATTAAGAATTTAAGAAGTACTGTTTGTGGCTCACTTTGTCCTAGCAGATCCATATCTCTCACACTGTTGTATTAGCATGGTTTAAACTGTTAATCTGACCACCCATTATGGGACTCAAAGCTGAAAGTTCTCTTCCTTACTTAAAATTATAACAGTTCCTTACTTATGTTTGTTACACACGTAATTCTGGTGTCTTTGGAAAGAATAACCTTTGGGCATTACTTTTTATGAACCAGATTTGATAATCCTCAAACATATTAAAAGTAATACACACTGAAGTGCCTTGAATTTTTTTTTTTTTTTTACCACACTGAATTATTATTTTTTTTAATTTGATAGAAAAATACATTAAATCAGTCCTGGAGCAATCTAGAAAATTAATGGGTTGAAAGTCAGATGTCTCATGATGTCTCATTCAAATCTGAATATATCAGATATCATGAAAAATGAGAATCCTGCTAAAAAAATGTCTGAGACTACACCAAATATAAAAAAATATATATATTTACCAACTGTATTGAAGGCTTCTACAAACAATTTTTATCATCAAACATATCACTGCATTTTTTTTTTTTCAATTATAAAAGATTAGACAGAAACGTAGAAATCATATAAGTAATTTATATGAGCACTAGAGAAAAAAATAAGAATAATTTGAGTAAGAAAAAATAAATTAATAAAAAGATTTAACTTCATATGCCAATTAAAGAAAACCCTGAGATTGCTAGAAATGCAGCATTTACAATGAATTACAATGCAAATAAGTGCTGATGTGCTGATGGCCAGTTATAGAGATGGTAATAATATAAATAAGCCATATAGTTAATAATCCACTTTTCTATTCATATAGATGGCGTTCTTATATAGCCGTGAGATCTGTGAATATACAGTAATAGCGAGCAGATTTATGCTGATTAGCACTCAAAACGGTGTTAATCATGCAGATACATTCAACATAAAACAAACTCACACATATATGAAAACTGTTGAAAAATAAAACAAATAAAGAAAAAGGCGATTGCTATATGTTCCGCCTCTATCAGCTGACAGGTGCGTCAGAGCATGTTATGAGCGGTCACGAGAGAGCGCCAAAATTCTAATATACCATTTTCCACTTTTCTTTAATTGTTTTTCTTTGTGGATCATCACATTCTGTCTGTGACACTGTATGCTGCAAAACCATGCCGTTTTTTTACTACCAAGACACAGTTCCTGACCGTGAAATATTCCATAACGGACATAAACAGTTATGTCGCTGAAGAACTGAAATGTAAACAAAGGAATTATGATCGATATTACAACATTATCGCTTTGTTGAACTAAACATGCTCCATGAGATGTTGTTCAGTGGACCCTTACCTTCCTAACTTAACTGGGATTTACAGCTGTGGATGTGTTTATGACTCATTATTACGACAAATCTGGTATGTACAGCATTTCCATTCTTCATGTTTTAATGTGTACTGCTTACACAAATGTAGCAAATACAGTCTTTATAAGCTTTCCATTTAAAAACAGTGATATGTCATTGATGCTTGAGGCTTAGATCTTTATAACGATATATAGTTTGTCAAGATTAAATTTTTCCAGTTTCATTTAATCTATTCGTAAACATTGACACGCACGAGTTGAAGACGTGGGCGTTCTGGTGCAGGCTAACAGGATTTTTAGGCTGCATTAATTAGGTAAACTGGAACCGGGAACACTTCCCATAGCAACGTACTTGCTACATCATTGGAAGAATGGCATCTACGCTTATATTAGTCTGTTTCTCTCTTATTCCGAGGTCACCGTAGCCACCAGACCCAGTCTGTATCCAGATCAGAGGGTCACTGCAGTCACCCGGATCCAGTACGTATCCAGACCAGATGGTGGATCAGTACCTAGAAAGACCTATGCAGCCCTGAAAGACAGCGGAGACCAGGACAACTAGAGCTCCAGATACAGATCCCCTGTAAAGACCTTGTCTCAGATGACCACCGGGACAAGACCACAGAAAAACAGATGATTCTTCTGCACAATCTGACTTTGCTGCAGCCTGGAACTGAACTGCTGGTGTCATCTGGTCAGAGGAGAACTGGCCCCCCAACTGAGCCTGGTTTCTCCCAAGGTTTCTTTTCTCCATTCTTTCATCGATGGAGTTTTGGTTCCTTGCAGCGGTCGCCTCTGGCTTGCTTAGTTGGGTTCACTTCATTTACAGCGATATCATTGACTTGACTGCAAATAAATGCACAGACACTATTTAACTGAACAGAGATGACATCACTGAATTCAATGATGAACTGCCTTTAACTGTAATTTTGCATTATTGACACACTGTTTTCCTAATTAATGTTGTTCAGTTTCTTTGACGCAAAGTATTTTGTTTAAGCGATATATAAACAAAGTTGACGACTTAACTTAAAGGGTTAGTTCACCCAAAAATGAAAATTATGTCATTAATAACTCACCCTTATTCTGTTCCAAACATGTAAGACCTCCTTTTATCTTCGGAACACAGTTAAGATATTGTAGATTTAGTCCGAGAGCTCTCAGTCCCTCCATTGAAACTGTGTGTACGGTATACTGTCCATGTCCAGAAAGGTAAGAAAAACATCCTCAAAGTAGTCCATGTGACATCAGAGGGTCCGAATGGAATTTTTTGAAGCATCGAAGATACATTTTGGTCCAAAAATGGCACAAACGACGACTTTATTCAGCATTGTCTTCTCTTCCGTGTCTGTTGTGAGAGAGAGTTCAAATCAAAGCAGTCTGGATATCCGGTTCGCGATCGAATCATTCAGTTCACCAAATCGAACTGAATCGTTTTAAACGGTTCGCGTCTCTAATACGCATAAATCCACAAATGACTTAAGCTGTTCACTTTTTTTAATGTGGCTGACACTCCCTCTGAGTTCAAACTAACCAATATCCCGGAGTAAAGCATGCACTCAAACAGTACGCTGATTGAACTGCTGTGAAGAGAGAACTGAAGATAAACACCAAGCCGAGCCAGATAACGAACAATAGACTGACTCATTCACGAGTGAAGAACCGTTTCTGTCAGACGCGTCAGATTTGTGAACCGAGGAGCTGATGATACTGCGCATGTGTGATTCAGCGTGAAGCAGACCGACACACAGGGTGTCTGAACTGAACTGATTCTGTGCTAGTGTTATGAGCGCGGGTAAACCAAAGGCTTGAATCAGGGGCAATCATCGCAAATGACGCCATTACGTCGAGGGCAAAAGAACCGGTGAACCATTTTCCTCAACTGTTTTATTGAATCGAACTGTCCGAAAGAACTACTGGTGATCCGAAAACCGATGCAACCGGTTCTTCACTCTTGAACGAGTCAGTCTATTGTTCGTTGTTTGGCTCGGCTCGGTGTTCTTCACAGCAGTTCAGTCAGCGTACTGTTTGAGTGCATGCATTACTCCGGGATATTGGTTAGTTTGAACTCAGAGGGAGTGTCAGCCACATTAAAAAAGTGAACATCTTTAGTCATTTGTGGATTAATGCGTATTACAGATGCAAACCGTTTAAAATGATTCAGTTCGATTTGGTGAACTGAATGATTCGTTCGCGAACCGGATATCCAGACTGCTTTGATTTGAACTCTCTCTCACAATAGACACGGAAGAGAAGACAATGCTGAATAAAGTCGTTGTTTTTGCCATTTTTGGACCAAAATGTATTTTCGATGCTTCAAAAAATTCCATTCGGACCCTCTGATGTCACATGGACTACTTTGATGATGTTTTTCTTACCTTTCTGGACATGGACAGTATACCGTACACACAGTTTCAATGGAGGGACTGAGAGCTCTCGGACTAAATCTAAAATATCTTGAACTGTGTTCTGAAGATAAAAGGAGGTCTTACATGTTTGGAACAGCATAAGGGTGAGTTATTAATGACATAATTTTCATTTTTGGGTGAACAAACCCTTTAAGCACTAGTTGGGGTCCTTATAGGATAACTTCTGCAAAACCCAAACCCAAATCCTAAAACCATATAAAATGGGCAAAACTAATTTATGACAATCTGTAATAGGCCCTGGGGTCAGATTCCACCAAACAATCACTGCTTCTCTTTGGTTTCCTGGAAACAACCAGATAAGGCTGCCTGTGTGAATTATATCCATGATATTCTGTCGAGCATAAGCAATCTGGGCAAAGTCCTCTTCAGAGTGGCTGAAACAGCCTCCCCCATACCTTCCTCTGCTTAGTCGTCATCTTTCCCCTAGTTTATTCACCAGGGCTCTTCAAAACATCAAACACACCCAAACAGCAGCTGATTACAGAGTATTGTTAGCAACATCCATAGGTGTTTGCTCTTGAGGCCATTTAGGAGGAGCATGATATTTATTTTAACAATGTGTTTTCTCCATAACAACAATAGTGGTTCCTCTAGAATACATATCCTAGTACTCCTAGTACTCCTTAGAAATAGAATGCATTAGGGAACTGATGTGACTCCGATAAAGCATGAAAATATTTAGAAGCAAATATGTTAACAAATCATTTGGTGAAGATACAGAGTCCTTACAAATTCAGTATCATACCTGAAAGGGCTTCACACTGGATCCATTACACTGTGCTTTAGTGCCGGTCTCTCCTTTTACAAAAGGTAGAAATACAATAGGTCAGACGAAAGATCAACTGAAGCACATCAAGATCTTTGAAAATACAAACTCGTGCCATGATATGAGAGGCTGAGTGGACAGCTTCATGAAGAGAATTCTCAAAAGAATACAGTGATACACTCCCCTCTGTAGACCTGAGCACACCATAGCCTTGACTCTACTTTCCCATCACAACATGCATGGCATGATATTTACTAAATGCTAAGATTGATACTAATGGCTTCTCCTTTTCTCGTTTCTTCAGACAATAATTTTAGAAGAGCTTTGTTCTTAGCCTGGCCTCTTCAAAAGGCCACAAACATTCATGTTCAACAGCAAACATTCACAACGACAAACAACATGGCGGAGAGGTTAGTACCAGCCATATTCATTTATCATAAACAACATGAACAAAAATGGAATAATGCAGGAGCCCAAGTGGTGGGTGTAGTCAATAAAATGTCATTTAAATCTATTAAAAGGTCTTAAATTATGAGGAAACACTTTACAATCACCTCCATAGGGAACCGCTGAGGATTTGCACACACATTAGGATCTAAAGTAGAGGGTTGTTTGTTTTGATACACATCTCATTTGATTACACAAGCCTTTATTATTATGCATGAAGCAAACAAATGATTCTGCCAAAAATTTCTGCCATGCAAAATTAGCATTCATACCTCTGTTTTGTGTATGTATTTAACCAATTCAATTAAGGAATAATCCACTCCATATGCGGACTCGGCAATAACAATAAAATAGACTTCCGTTAATCTATTTATTCACTGAAGAATAGAATAGAATAGAATAGAATAGGGGGCATAGTAGGTCACCTTTAAGATTAATACTAAATACTCCTGCTATATACCTCAAGCTTTTGCCATTAATTAATTAATTAATTCATCCATCCATTCATTCATCCATCCATTAATCAATCAATCAACTAACTTACTAACTAACTAACTAACAGTGTTTGGAATAACGGCGTTTGGAATAACAGTGTTTAAAAGAACGGCCTTAGGTAACGACGTTATTTTTTCAGTAACTGGGTAATCTAACTAATTACTTTTCCCGTCGTTACAACGCCGTTAACATTACTGAACGTTAAATGCGGTCCGTTACTTGAATGCGTTGATTTAATAAACTATGTAATCCGAATGCACCCCTGGCTCACACTGTGAGTGAGCAGGTGGGTTAATAACGAGATAAGCGATTATGATTGGCTAAGGCAGAGTCATGTGTTTAATAGTAGCCAATCAGAGACAGTGTTTTTACACACATGCCGCCACACGCGCCAGCGGCGCCAAACACGCACACACACACAGACACGCAACAGCTAAACAGAGATTCGCAGCAGCAGCAGAAATGGCGAGTCAGGAGCAATCCGATGAGCAATCCGCATTTTCAAGGTGGAGATATAAGCTCTACTTCAAATTCATCGTGATCAAAGGCAAGAACACACGCATCTACAAAGCTAGAGGCCAAAAACACCTTTCTTACAAAGATAATACTTGAAGTGCAGGATAAAACTATTGCCGTCTGTTGACGTGCAATAAATATCTAAAGTTATGTACGAACACCTGTCTGTTCTACTCATTTCAACTGACTTGTGAAAAATGCAAAATAAATAAATAAATAAATAAATACATATAGCAACTTTTTTTTTTATAGTAACGCAAATAGTTACACTGGTAACGAGTTACTTTTATTGTAGAGTAATTCAGTTACTAACTCAGTTACTTTTTGGAACAAGTAGTGAGTAACTATAACTAATTACTTTTTTAAAGTAACGTTCCCAACAGTGATAACTAACTAACTAATTAATTAATTAATTAATTGATTAATGGATGAATGAATGAATTAATGGCAAAAGCTTGAGGTATATAGCAGGAGTATTTAGTATTAATCTTAAAGGTGACCTATTATGCCACTTTCTAAAATATGTAATATACATCTTAGTTGTCCCCAGAATATGTCTGTAAAGTTTCAGCTCAAAATACCCCCAGAGATCATTATATCATTTTTAAAATGCCTATTTTGAGAGGAAACAGAAACGCGCTGTTTTCATGCATAATGCAAATTAGCTTATGCTCCCCTCCCCCTTTACAGCTCGTACATCAGTGTCACGGTTCATGAATTCACTCTCTCTCTCTCGTCTAGCACTTTGAATACTTGGTTATGCCCTTGGGGCTATCCAACTCATCCGCGGTCTTCCAAGCACTCGTCAATGACATGCTGAAAAATATGGTTGAGCAATTCATATATGTTTACCTGGATGACATATTGATCTTTTCCTCTTCTCTCCAGGAACACGTTCAGCACGTCAGACGAGTGTTTCAGAGGTTGCTAGACAATGGGCTTTTTGTCAAGGCGGAGAAATGCGTTTTTCATGCACAGTCTGTCCCCTTTTTAGGGTACATTGTCTCGTCTGAGGGAGTGCATATGGATCCTGACAAGGTTAAGGCTGTGATAGATTGGCCAAGTCCAGATTCCCGTAAGGCCCTACAGAGGTTTCTGTGATTATCCAATTTTTATCGACGTTTTATTCGTAACTTCAGCCAACTAGTCGCTCCTCTGACCGCCCTGACCTCCCCCAGAACGACATTTGGGTGGTCCGATACAGCGGACTTAAGAGCTGCTTCGTTTCGGCTCCCATCCTCGTTGCCCCTGATCCATCACGTCAGTTCGTGGTGGAGGTCGATGCATCAGAGGTGGGGGTAGGAGCAGTTCTTTCCCAACGTTCTGCCACAGACGATAAGATTCACCCTTGTGTGTTCTTTTCTCATCGTTTATCACCTGCCGAACGTAATTATGACATTGGTAACAGAGAGTTGTTGGCAGTCAAGTTAGCACTGGAGGAATGGCGGCACTAGTTAGAAGGGTCAGGGGTACCTTTTATCGTTTGGACCGATCACAAGAACCTAGAATACATTAGAACTGCTAAAAGACTCAACTCTTTCGTACCACCCGGGTTCCAAAAACATCAAACCCGATTCTTTATCTCGTGTCTTTGACCTTTCCAAACGCCCGTCCACTCCCGAGTGTATTTTACCCGAGACATTAGTGGTCTCCACTCTCAGATGGGAGGTCGAATCGAAGGTCATGAAGGCCTTAGAAGGGGTAACGTCTCCGCCCGATTGCCCACCGAACCGGTTATTTGTGCCCGAGGAGTATCGGTCTGAAGTCATTCAGTGGGGTCATTGCTCCAGTATAGCTTGTCATCCAGGAGTTAATCGTACCAGCTTTTTGGTTAAGCAACGATTCTGGTGACCGTTAATGGCTCGTGATATCTGTACTTTTGTTTTGGCTTGCTCTGTTTGTGCCACTGGTAAGACGTCCAACCGACCCCTTGATGGGTTATTACAACCGCTGCCAGTCCCTTCGAGACCCTGGTCCCACATCGCGCTAGATTTTGTTACCGCCCTCCCAGGGCAAGACTGTCATTTTGACGGTCGTGGACCGGTTCTCGAAGGCGGCTCATTTTATCGCCTTGCCCAAATTACCTTCAGCCAAGGAGACAGCGGTTGCTGTCATAGATCACGTCTTTCGTTTACATGGCCTCCCGATGGACGTGGTCTCCGACAGGGGTCCCCAATTTGTGTCCAAATTTTGGCAAGAGTTTTGTAAATTATCGGGGGCGACTGTTAGTCTCTCTTCTGGGTTTCATTCCCAAAGCATTGGTCAATCAGAGAGGTCCAACCAAGATCTGGAGAGAGTTTTGCGATGTTTGGTTTCCAAGAATCCCTCCTCTTGGAGCCAACAACTTTCTATGGTGGAGTACGCACACAACTCGTTACCAGTGTCAGCTATGGGCCTTACTCCGTTTGAGTGTAGAGGTTACCAGCCACCAGTTTTTGCCAGTAAAAGTCCGAAGTCGCGGTCCCCTCCGCTCACGCCTTCATCCAGAGGTGTCACCACACTTGGACTAGAGCCCGTGAGACTCTTCTCCAAGTGGGGCGCGCGCCAATGCCGATCACCACCGGTCAAAGCCTCCCGAATACGTTGTGTGTCAAAAAGTTTGGCTTTGTACTAAAAACATTCCTCTCCGCTCCATCTCTAATAAGCTTGCTCCCAAATTTATTGGCCCGTTTCCTGTCACCAATATCATTAGTCCGATGGCAGTCCGCCTCTAACTTCCTCCTATGTACAGGAGAATTCACCCCACCTTCCATGTATCAAAGATCAAACCCGTGTTTTGGGCACCTGTTAATCCGCCTGTCCCGGTTCCTCCCCTGCTGCGTCTCGTAGATGGGGATCCTACTTATTTGGTTAGTTGTATTCTGGACTCGAGAAGGAGGGGACGCGGATTTCAGTACCTGGTGGACTGGGAGGGTTACGGTCCGGAGGAGAGAAGTTGGGTTCCTGCTAGAGACATTCTGGATCACTCTCTGATCGATGATTACAATCTTCAGGTAAGTCCGCCAGGGAACGCCAGGAGGCGTTCTTAAGGGAGGGGGTACTGTCACGGTTCATGAATTCACTCTCTCTCTCTCGTCTAGCGTGCTGTTGTGTGTTTGTCTGTGGGCATGGTCACTGATCAGTGATGATCAGCAGCGCCAGCTGGTTTCAATTGTTTGTATCCTATATAAGTTTAGTAACTTGTGTTTCATGTTGTCACATCGTTGTTTCTCCCCGGTGTGCTCCCGTACCTGTTCCTGTGTCCCTAGTTCCTGCCTGAGTCTTCCTGTATCGTCGTTTGTTCCTGGATCTTCACTCAGCACTGGATTACCGAGCACCGTCACGAGGATTACACACGCACCGGGATTCAAGGGATCATCACGGGACCGAGCACCACCATCTGTTGTCCACCGAAGTCCCTGTGTCACCGTTCCATCAGCGTTGTGTCCGCCCACCTGTGTTTCCCTGTGATTCGTCGTGTATATCTGACTCTTGTTGTGTTTTTCAATAAACACGCCTTGCGATTACATCCTGTCTCTGTGTTACGTAACACTCAGAAAAAAAAAAAAAACATCTGTTTGTTTTTGATTATCTGGTCTATATCGCTGAAAATCATGTGGTTTAAAACAAGATTGGTATAAACTTCTAATAAAAGGTTTTCTGAGCACATATGACTGTCACACATCATGTGAGTACTAAACTAAATTCTCTTTCATGTTTTATTGCACTTTAACGGTCAAATACACATATTTATGTAAAAAACACACGAGTTACAAAAACAGTGTTATAAACACATCTGAAGCACAGAAAGAGGCTGTGACATGGCATGTGAATACTATGGATGCAGTGATTAACCAGTTTGATGATTAACCATGCTTTAAAACCGGGTTAATTAATCGTAAAGGCCCCACTACACCAAGGGTTAACGTTGCATGGAACGAAACAGCTGCAACTTGCGCAAAATGAAAACAAAGTTACACTAGCGGTGCACCAGCTTAAAATGCTGTGCTTTTGTTTGTCTTTATAATTATTTAGTTCTGTATTATTAGTTACAGTGTTATTTCTGTTTCAAAAGGCAGCAATAAGAGTCTTTGTGTGACTTTATACATTATTAATTATGTGAAATTATTAAATGCATAATTATCATCATAATCATAAAACCGTTATTTCTCAGACAATAATCGTACCAACAAAATCTATAATTTGTGTTAAAACTAATGCATATCATTCCATTCTCTTTTTTTCAAAAGTGATGTCCATGACCACTGGAGCATGTCTTGTGAAGGGGTTCAAGGGACAACACAATGGAAAATCTTATAAATCTTGTAATTTACAAAGTGTTTTTGGTCTTGTAGAGCAATACTGAGTAGAGATCGACACATTTAGTTTGACTTATATTTTCTAACCAATATTTGTTTATTTTTAGTTAATCCATAATTGGTTTCTTTAATATGTTACTATAATATCAGGGCAAAAACTCCCATTTACTGGAAACAATAATGTTCACATAAAGTTAGTCACTATTTCAATCTGAAGGAAGAAAGCAATACATTTAGATACAGCCCTCCCAAAAAAATAAATAAATAATAATAATAATAATAATAATTTAAATGTAATATTTATTATGCAAAAAGGAGAAAATTAGTAAATAAAAAGATAAGGCTACATACATGAGTCTACATATAACCTAACAAGTATAGAAGTATTCACAAATGATCACACACACTCCTTCTTGGTCAAATAGCCATTGATGCTTTCATTGTGAATCTACAATTTTTTATAGTCATGAAAATAAAGAAAACTCCTCTTTGAATGAGAAGGTGTGTCCAAACTTTTGGTCTGTACTATATATATATATATATATATATATATATATATATATATATATATATATATATATATATATATATATATATAGTTTGTATTATTATTATAAAAAAAGTATAGCAAACACTATGCACAACCTACTAACCATCCACTGAGGCCCTGAGCAATCTTCATGATGCCCACACTTTCATTTTCTAGAAAATTCTGGAAGTCAAGAAATAGTTGAGTCTACTGGGACTTGGGGTCAAATCTCCCAAGGAGAAAATTGCTCCCTTAAAGCATTATCTGGGATTAGGTGAATAATGTTGAATTCGGGGTCTGAGTCTTCCTTACACGGTACATTAAAGCAACAACAGAGCCCCACTAAGCAAGGTGGTTTGCTGCAGAACCCCAGTTCATTATAACTGTCTACCAGTGTGTACATGTACACGCTTCCTTATCCAACAAAACTACACACAGATAAATGATCTCCTAGTTGTTGTGGTTATACCTTTTGGAAAAATTCTACTACCAACTGTAGATAATGCTTTCGATAAAAGCGTCTACTAAATGATTAAATGTAAATGTAAACTTTTGGATTCAAATTAACTTTTTTCCCTTTTTATAACTGGCTTTAAGAAAATACGACCAGTCTTAAAAAAAAAAAAAAAATGATGGCTACCTTTTTAAGATTAGTCTAAGCAGTTTATGCAACTGGCCCCAGTAGGAAGGAATTAGTCATACGATCCAAGCAACTGTATCTGGGGAATTCAAGAGTCAGGTCTTCCAGATTCCTGTGTGTTGATCTGCTTCTGTTTGCCACCTTTTGTTTGAAAGGGTATTACACTTTGCTCTTGAATTACAACATCTACTCTCATACCGTGATGTCTCATACTAATAATTGCTGTTAGTGTCATCTGAAATGTGTAAATGACTATAACTATCAGAGGTGGAAAGAGTACAAAAATATTCTACTCAAGTACCATTATATTAATGAACTTTTACTTAAGTACAAGTAAAAGTACCAGTCTAAAAATCTACTCAAGTAAAGGTAAAAAGTAGCTCATTTAAAATTTACTCAGAGTAAAAAATACTTAGTTGCATTCTAACAGTGAGAAGAAAATGTGACAGGCCAAGGGTGTTGAAATCAGTTCCTGGATGGCCACAGTCATGCACAGTTTAGATATAACCCTAATTAAACACACCTGATCCATCTAATCTAATCATTTAGGCTTATTTGAAAACTATATGATAATGTGTGCTGGTGCAGGGGTAGAACTAAACTCTGCAGGGCTATGGCCCTCCAGTAACTGAGAGGGATTTTACACTGGGCTCGTTTGCCATGGTCCGAGTCAGAGCAATTGTTCCAGGTGCCGCCCGCAGCTTTTGGTCTGCTTTCACACTCAATAGTTGTATCGAACCCAGGTGTGTTTGCAGTCATCCTACGTCATCGCAAACGCACACAGAAAATGCATGGAGAACACAACATGACGGAGCATAGCTGTAATTTATTATTTTTTTGTTATTTTGGTGCTATTATGCACAGTATAATAATTAATTTTAATTATATTAATTATTTAATTTGAATTCATTCAATTCTGACTTTTAGGAGTATGTGGAATCAACCTCGGCTCTCTCGTGTGTTGAGGAAACACTGTGTGTTGACATCGACACTGTTACGCATGCGCGGGATACTTTACTTTCCGAACAAGTGTGTACACTAGTCCGTGTTGATTGCACATTCACGTAAACCGCTCCACAGCTCGGGAGCAACCGAACTCAGACCACCTTGTCTCGGGTTCGGTACCCCAGTACGCACCAGGGTCCGAAGACAGCGTTCATATTAGCATTTTTCATGCGAACCGTGCCCCGTTCCGCACTAAACTCGATTTGAATTAAAGGAATCAGTTATTTAGAATAATAAGACATTTGGGCTGTTACCAGGCAAATCAGTATCAACAAACTCATCTTTTCAATGCAGACAAAATGCAGAAGCTTCATCGGAGTGGCATTTAGATGTATTTGCACACTGTTTAGTGCAGGACAAGAATGTATTTAACCTGCAGCTACAAATGCATGAATAATGTTTTGATATACAAGACATAAAATGTTGAATACTCATTTGAAATTATAAGAAATCAATTATATATTAAAAAAAAGAAAAAATTGAAAGAACTTTAAATATGAAATTAAAATGACGAGTATATGTCAGCAAGTCACTGTTAATAAAAGAGTAATTGCGATTGAACTGAATCATTTAAACAGATGATTCATTCAGGAACAAAACACTGTCATGTTGCTCAGAGACACAAAACTGTGCTTTGGTGGCTGTGTTTGCAATTATTTTTTTGTTGTAGAACTAGAGCAAAAAGAGGTAAGAGGCAATATATATATATATATATATATATATATATATATATATATATATATATATATATATATATATATATATATATATATATATATATATTGCCTCTTACCTCTTTTTTTTACTTTCAATTTTTTCAAAAATCACACAAAGAATGCTGTCTTTTCCTCCAAAAATCATGATTTTTGGCTATATATATATATATATATATATATATATATATATATATATATATATATATATATATATATATAGCCAAAAATCATGATTTTTGGAGGAAAAGACAGCATTCTTTGTGTGATTTTTGATTTACTATATGAAATGGTATAAATATGTAAACTTTACGCCCCTATATCTTCAATTTTGTGATCATTCTAAATGCATTTTACAAGACTGAATCACACGGTGAATGAACGCACTACAAATGCTCGCTCACATTATTAAAACAACAATTATGAAATTATCGCAGACGATATATTGCACACTCCGGACCACTGTCTTTTTGGCTTGTTTGTGTAAAACCTCTTGCTTAAATGTCAAAGCTTCATTTTAACCACCAATGCAACGATGAAATTATTTAGCTTACCTCTACATGCTTGCGAAGGTTTGATGTCTTGTCGAGATTGTATAAGCTACTAGTTTGGTCTCCTTAGGTAAGCACAGCTTACACTGCATAATAAAGCATAAATTTGGCCTGGGGTTCATATCATTTCCTTTGAGTTCAACTTCAGAATATGACAGGGTTTTGTTTCCAGGGGTGTCTGCACCACTAACGCCTGTTTTGTCCGTCTGCATCTTTCTTATGATTTGCCAGTTTGCCGTCCTGCCCATTATTTACTAAAGTAGTTTCCAGGGAGCTATTAATATTTTATTTTTTTTTTACATTTTTTAATCCGTAAAATCTATTAAATGTAATTTAAATCTTAAATTACAGATTTTAAAAATTACTTTAAAAAGTAGAAGTACACAAAAAAGCTACTCAATTACGGTAACGCGAGTAAATGTAATTAATTATTTTCCACCTCTGGTAACTATAATTATTAAAATGGGCTAATAAAAAAGTGTAAAGTCAAATCAATAAATCTGCTTTATCACAATGTATAATTGCAGTTAATTAAGCAAAAATTTCAAACCTGAAAGATATTGCTGCCTTGGCATGGAGTCACCTTCCTCATCCTCACCTCCAGAGTTCATGTACTGTAAAGGATCTCTTGGATCAGTGGTTTCTGGGGAAGGACTGCGAGATACCACTCTAATGACACAATGTCTGCTGGCTTCTTCGCGGTTACAGATTGAGAGGACACTTCAGCTTCCTTCAGGGTCATGTGAGGTGAGCTTCGTTCTTCACATCTATGCCGCTCTCCTGCCCTCTGAGAGATGTCCCAATCAGGCTCCATCTGCTTTTCACACACGTCACTCAAATGTCTTTCCTTACGGAAATCACCTGAGTTTAGAATGTCATCAGATAAAATGGCTTTTGAAACATGGGAGTGCATACAAAGGCCACTTTGTAGAGGAGAGAGTAAAGGATGATTAGGTCTGTCTGTCTGAGATGTTGAACGTGGTTGTAACCCCATCATTTCTTGATGAGCCGTTGGAGGTTTGGTGACCTGTGAAGATGACAGCACTCTGTGATGATCCCTGTATGCTGGGAAGCTGGAACCTGCTTGGGTGCTGTGCAAGTCAAACAATATATACGGCAGATGTTAGAAAGTAGTGGAAGACAGGAGTTAATGCAAATTCACGCAAAATGTAAATCTTTCTCATCATGTACTTACCTTCATGTTGTTCCAAACTAAAACTAAAACCAAAACCATAAAAGAAAATTAATCTATTTTACTTGAAATAAAACAATCATTAACCAAAATACATATAAAATATATATTTTTTAATATATAAGCTTTAGCTTCAACTTTTATTTATTTATAGAGCACATTTAAATTCAACTAAAACAGACAATTGTAAGGCAATTATACCATAATCAATATTTCCCTACTTCAAAAGTCAGACAAAAAAACAAACAAACAAAAACAAAAAAGTGTCTTCAACTGAAACCTAACAACCTCTATAGAGGGAACCTGCTGAACATAAAGGGGAAGACTGTTCTATCATTTTGGGCCTACTACCGAAAAAGCATGACAACCTTTCGGCTTCTTTCTGAACTGCAGAACAGCCAACAAAGATTGATTAGTTGACTTAAGTGACTTCAATTAAATATTTTTCAAATATATTTGTAAAATTATGATATACTATTTTTCTATATTCATGAAAATGAAAGAAAGTAAAACTGCAGACAACAAAAGAGGTATGTCAAGAACACTGAGTCAAGAGGTTTAACAAGTGCAAAAATTAATTGGGTGGTCAAGGATACCTTATTGCCAGCAAGTGGGAGCTAAATTTCTGATATATCGCTCTCTCATTGCTTTACTTCCACTAGTCCTTGGCCCCAAAACCCAACCTTGACAATTCAGGTTACAGTGGCTTCTTTTCAAATAAACTTTAATCAAAACATTTCAAGGTATCATTTTTGGGGCATTTTACAAACCGACTAGGATTTCTGTTGGTCAAGGTTAGATTTTCTTCCAACTCTCTGCTCAGCAGAGTGCACTGAGATCAGTGTCTTAACTTTCAATCTTATTAACAATCCTATGCTCCTAAACTCTGTTTCATCACAGAAATACTGCACTACGGAGCAAGAGTGGCGGATGGGTACAGAGAGAGAGAGAGAGAAAAATCTACACAATAACAACAAAAAAAAAAAAAAAAAAACATGGCTTCTGTTTCTTTTCTGATAAGAGTCTTAAAATACCAGCCTGTTAGCTGCTTTAATAAAATCCACTGTCTGGCAGATCCAGTGTAGAAGTAAAAAATAAAAATAAAAAAAGGAAAGAAAGGAAAAAAGAAATGGAGTGAGAGGAAAAGTTAATTTCTTGGCTGAGTGATTCCATCGCTAGCTGCAGGGCAAAGTAGAAAGTGTTTCACTAAAGTAGCAATTGATTCTTCTATCAATCTGCGGCACGCGCCTGCTCTTCCAAGGAATATATTAAATATTAAAATCATATCCCGTTATCATGGCTTCCCAGCTTTCAGGCTGGTAAGCTCCCCTTAATGAATGCTGCAGCCTCGGGAACATGCACACAGCCAGTGGTGGCGCCTATGCATAATGGAGTGATTCCTCCCATCTCTGCTCATTACAATATCAGCAGTCTGGAAGGGGAGGAGGGATGCGGCACAGTCACAAGTGACTGCTCTAGATGGAATGCTCTAAGTCATTATGAGCTGTCTTCCACATTTCATCCGAGAGAGCTCGAGTCGCTTGAAGAGAGGGAAAGCTACAGCCACGGGCTTGAACTACATCGTCTGTGTGGGCAAAGCAGCTAGGATTAGACACCTGTGGCACTACAGATACGACAAGAAAAATGAACAGCCTCATGACCGCCTCAGAGCAATCTACATAACAGCAACTTTTATTCAAGGGACTGACAGAAAGAGTTTGACCACATATCGTTTAAGCTGTCACACCCATGACATACAATATACACTGAAGACAATCACAAATAAAAATGACACACGGTCAGTTGGATTGCATTAGCTGCTAGAGGCTTCTGAAATACTCTTTCTTTTATTATTTTCCATTCTTTTTTTCTCATTTTAAATAGCCTTTTAAAATGTATAATATAATTTTGTTTTAAGACTGTGATACTTCTTTGTTAAACACCAAAGCAGTCATTTGAAGTCATTTGAGCAAAACATTAAGTAATTACTTCAAGCTCTTTCCAATTGGCTTTTGATAATAAATTAAGTGTGGCCTTTGAACACTGATACCCCATATAAACTGTCAAAAGTGTCTCCTGAAGAGGGAGACTGAGCAGAATAATGGTTGTGGTACTTTTCTCCGCAACTCTCAACTTTAAAAAAAAAAAACAAAAAAAAAACAGTTGCATTTAGATCCAATCACAGCCCTGCAGTTTTATCAAAGGCAGACAGATAGCTTTGTAAATTCCTCACTAAATTGTGATTTCCATAGATGACACGATAATTCAATTTTCTCTTACCTCATCCACTTCTGATTCCCCACTGCTCGACATTTTCTTCCTGTCTTTCTTCAGTCTGGTAATATGATACTCCAAATTAAATGAATTCATGTCAATTCATTACAAATCAAAGATCATTTTCAACAATGTAAACAGCTTAAATATTTTCTTATAGAACTTAGTTTACCCTAATTCTTCAAAAAAAAAAAAAAATACTCTGCAGTGACCTCAGTTATGACACACAAGTACACAGGAAATTACAATTGACTCAAATCCATAACCTCCTTTTTTTACTAAATATTACAAACAATGCAATGTAAGAGAAAAATATGTTTACGCCCATAAACGTAGCACAAATCAGTGTGTGTATTCCTTTGTGAGTGCCCTTAATAGTGCCTGCCAAGGCTCTTAATCAGTTTGGCGAGTTAACCAGTGGCAAAGATGAGGGCACTGGGATTACCTCCAACCTCCCACTTTATTCTCGTAAGACAATGTCTGCATTCCCAAAAGGGACCAAAGTAGCAAAACATTTTCACCCATTAAGAAAGCAGCTAAAGCAGACAAATATTAGCACTGTTCAAATCTTGGTGGAGAAGAAAAAACGTCAATGAGGGAAAAAGAAAGAGAGTTTTAGACTTGAGCATGATGATGTGAGGTCATGCTATGAATTTGAGCAATTAAGTTAAGGATCAATTTAGTGTAACAAAAAAAAGTGATATTTCATGACTGGCAGTTAGATTAGCAGGTATCTCTTTCAACTGTAATTTAAAGCAACCACGGCAGTAACAAAAAACATATAACAAACTTTTTGGGGAAGTCGTGGCCTAATGGTTAGAGGGTTGGACTCCAAATCGAAGGGTTGTGAGTTCTAGTCTCGGGCCGGACGGAATTGTGGGTGGGGGGAGTGCATGAACAGCTCTCTCTCCATCTTCAATACCACGACTTAGGTGCCCTTGAGCAAGGCATCGAACCCCCAACTGCTCCCCGGGTGCACTGCTCCGGGTGTGTGCTCACAGTGTGTGTGTGTGTTCACTGCTCTGTGTGTGTGCATTTTCGGATGGGTTAAATGCAGAGCACAAATTCTGAGTATGGGTCACCATACTTGGCTGAATGTCACGTCACTTTCACTTTCACTCACACAAAGTAGGAAAACGTGTTCTTTTCACAAAAAGGGAAATTCAGAGGAACTTCAATATCTGAATACAGGGTAATTAATTTGTTGTGGTGTAATTAAACAATTTGTCTAATTTGATATTAAACTGTGGAGCACTGTTCAGTTCTGAGCTGCTGTTTTATTTTTCTCATTTGTGTGCGGTGATACATGAGTGCTGGAGTGTTTATGATTGTTCCAAAGAACAATAAGTGTGAATGTTTAAACACTGGAAGACCATTAGACAGGCAATTACAGGATTATGGCAATGGTCTAATTGAGATTCAGAATATATGTCTGGAGAAAAAAATAAAAAATAAAAAGACAATAAGTGCCTCAAAAGAATCTCTTAGCTGTTTGGAAATACAAACCAAATTCAGTCTACACTAACATTTTTGGTACTGAGCAGCAGCTCATTCAGCTCAGTCATTTGGGTCACTGCATGCCATGGCAAGTTTAACACACGAGACTTCACATTTCATTTCACATCTATGATCAGAACAACACAAACGTGTTCTGACATGAGAATAACAAAATAAAATAACAACCAAAACACAGGCAGGGCTGCCAAAGTGACCGTTTGATTTGATGCATTTGGTCTAAACCAAATCAAATATAAATATTCAATGATAAAAACTGTGAAATGTGCACAACGATGCACACGAGTCAATACTGTTTTAGGAAGTGCATATAATGAATGTTGTAACAGATGAAGCTGCCCAAGGTTATTGCCCTCTTTTGAAGCAGCCTGCTACATTCAATAGAGAATTTTTCATTTGTGATGCCAAGTTCTCCACATTCCCAAGAAGCTCAAGGTTGCGTGTCTCTGCTTGCTGCTCTCTCTCTCTCTTGCGCAGCTCCTAGTAATAGCAATGCATCTTGGCACACTTTAACTTAGTCCTGTGAGCAGGAGACAGACATGAAACAGACAGCTTTGCTGCTACTCTCTCTCTTTCTCTCTCTCTCTCTCTCTCTCTCTTTCTCTCTCTTTCTCTCAGTAAAGGCTGCACTGAAATTTAATTTATGGAAATAAATATAGAGACCTGTAACTAATAGGTCAAACATTACTATAAATAGGTTAATGGTAGCTTATTAGTATAACTAATTGCTTGTCACTGTACACAGTACAAGACAAACTAAAACATATTTGTCAAGGGCCACTTTGCAATAGTACAAATGGATTCTCCACAGCTAAGATGAAGTTTTGAAACTAGAAAAGGACGAAAATGGATAATGATGGATGCAATTTTTAAATGAATGATACATGCTGATCTACTAAACTCTCACACCATCATGGCCTCATATCAAAGTTCTTTATTTTTATAAATGCATTTAATTGAGCCATCATAAAAATAAACTAACTGTTCACAAGCACTTAAAAAGAAACAGATAACAGATAACACAGTAAGTATCACCAAATCATCAAAGAGTAAGTATACTAGTTTACTCATTTGTCCTGAAATAAATGAAATGAAACATATTTGTGATACAGTAAATAAACTGAAGTAGCATCAAAAGTTGTGTGTCACTACAATACAGACTCAATACAATAATAAAAAAGACAAATAATTACTCAAAGTAAAACTGTAGTAAAAGAAGATAAGTATCTATTTACTGCTCTGACAACAATGCTGCATGGAGCAATGCACATCAAAACAGATTAATCAAGTTATCAGAGCTGCCACTGGATGTAATTAAGTTACAATACAGCTTATACAATACAAGTTAATACAGGCCTCCATTTTATTTGAAAGCCTCCATTTCCTACTTATACTAATTCTTATAGTTGGATTGCAGTATGCAGTATGCAGTAGATCTCCAAATATGTATCTGTTATTCGTGAAGAATGTTTAAAATTAATGCAATAGCATATGACAGTGAATGCACCAGAAAACGTCTGATTGTAGAATTGCTATAGTGTAGGCTAAACAACAAAATAAATGACAAATGGACCCACAGACATTTACTAGTATTATTTATTTATTTATTTATTTATTTCAATAAACACAAGTTATAATATGCATTGGCTGTTGATACTTGCTTTCATCCTGTCAGGGTGAATATGACATCAGTAAACATCAATAATTCACAATGTGGATACTGTCATTGTTAAAGGCTATATCATCATGAGGTCAGTTTGTAAATAAGCACAAAAGGCTAATTTGACCTGGATTCCTTCAGTAATTTCAGTAAAGTTTTTAGAGTAGTGAAAAATAAGTGTGATATTATATTAATAATATTCATTGGTTAATAGTGTTGATAACACAAATTTGAGGTCTGACTGTCTGTAATATGTTATATAAAAAAAGACCCCTTGAAGTCATCTTAACATTGGCATAAAATAGAAATTCAACTAGGGCTGTGCAATTAATCAAAAAAACTATTCGATTTATATTTTGGCATCCAACGATTATGGCCCAAATCAGTCCAGTGATATGTGCCCCAAATCAGGCTAAGATCTGGCAGCATATTATGTGACCCATGATAAATACAATATTGCATGATAATTGTTAAATGATCACATACATTTTAATGAAGTGTAGTATTGTTAAAATGTAGTCTTTGAAATGGCAAGTCATAACAAAATGAAACATATCATTAAAAAATTCAGCAAATCAGTCAAGTTCATTAAGCTGCACTTAATTACATTTTTATTAAATTTTATATTATTATTCTTGGTACAAATAATCTTAGAATCCTTACATGTAAAGAAAGAGAAAGAGACTATTTGAGAGTATTTAACCGTTATCATGTAATATTTATTTGGTTTACTATGGGACACACACTTATCTATAATAGAGAGTTGGGGCACATAATTTTTATTAGTATGCTGTCATGCACAAACATTAAATAAAATGATCATGAAAGTATTTTATTTTTATTTAAATCCTGTATCCATTTGATATTTGGTGTGAGGAACAGATCCAAATTCAAACCGCATTCATTGTCGATATGTATCTCCTTCCTCTGTAGCTATAGTTACTATTTAAAAATGTGCCGTTAAGAAGTTTTACAACAAGGTTTACGGCA
Organism: Carassius gibelio; assembly: GCF_023724105.1. Lineage (NCBI taxonomy): Eukaryota > Metazoa > Chordata > Actinopteri > Cypriniformes > Cyprinidae > Carassius > Carassius gibelio. The sequence goes on from NC_068387.1 coordinate 2,067,005, forward strand.
GCGATATCAAACGCTCAACTGGCTCTCGTCGGTTTCGTCAGAGTTTGCGACATGCCATGTTTCCGGTGATGTGTGTTTTGAATGAGAAACGCGCGCCTTGAGGGAGTAGATCTGGAAAGTATTTTCAGCGATTAACAACTTTAAATTATGCCCTACTCCTCAAACTACTATTATTTTCTGAGGGGACTGCTACTGCAATGCATTGTCATTTGGACTACTGTGGTACTGCTCTTTGTCACATCTGTAATAGATTATTATGATTAAGTTACATGTGTCTATCTGTTACGTCTCTCTTATAGACTGTGTTCTTTATACACTTACTCTTTATTGGTTGATTTGTTCTTTATAACAATAAATAGAAAAAGCAATGCAATATGTTTTTTTTATTGCACATGATGTGTAATATTGTTGCATGATGTGTGGGTTTTAAGTCTGATTTTCTATTCAGTTTAATGTACTTTATTGGCATAGATTGTGTGTACATTAAAGCATGTCACAAAATGAATAATTGCGATCATAGTAATGTACAAGGTAATAATATGAAGTATTAAAATGGGTCTGGGCTATATTAGGCTCCTCTTCCGGGCCGTCATTCTTTGCGGTACTTGGGCAGAGGGAAAAGTCATTGTGTGGCCCGGATCTGGGGCAGAAGACATTTGCTATGTGGGCTTTGTTTTATTTTACATTTGATTATTAATTTCTTTATGAGGTTGTACAACGCTACATTAACCTTTTCATATAAACATGCAATAAATACACATTAGAGCTAAACTAAGGGTGCTTTCACACCTGCCTCATTTAGTTCGGTTGAATCGTACCAGAGTTTATTTCCCCCTTTGGTACGGTTCGTTTGGGCAGGTGTGAAAGCAGCAATCGCACTCGGGTGCACACCAAAAGCAGACCAAACAAGCCTACTGAGACCTGCTTGAAGAGGTGGTCTTGGTATGCTTCCAAACAAACTCTGGAGCGGTTCGTTTGTGGTGAGAATGTGATCCGACCTTGAACAGACCCAAATGCAAAAAGTACTGATCATTTTTGGACTAAACGAGGTGCTTTAGTCAGCTGCCCTGTGCATTATTGGATGAGGAAGTGTTTGTTGACAGTTTGCACTTTAGCATGGCAGCTCGTGGACAAACTTGGAGTAGTCAGGAGGTACGGAGCCTCATAGAAATTTGGTCAGATGACCATGAGCATGTCAGAGTTGAGAAGAATTAATTCACGCCTCCGCTTGAAGTTACGAGCGATGCCCACTCGCCGTTTGCGGTGCAATAGAATGTTGTTTTCAAGCCGCATCTGTGCTTAATTATAGAAATGTATCGTTTGCATATTGTGGTGTATACAAACAATGTAATAGATTATGGCCAGGGACAAAACCAGCCCAGTTGTGTAGTTGTGTTATCTCTGTGTTGTTTGCTGGCTTTTCCTCTTACGTTGTAATTTTCCCGCACGTAAATTTTGACCAATCGAAAAGCAGTTTAAGAAATACGTCATGGCCAGTGAGTGATGTGGATCTTGTCATGTGACTGCATTTTGGTTTGTTTCAACTGGTTCGGACCAAAGCAATCAGTGTGGTGTGAAAAGGAACCAAAAAAGCTGAAAAATGCTACAATGTATAATTGTTTGCCCTTGGTTCGGACCAAATGAACTGAACTAGAGATGTGAAAGCACCTTGAAACTGAAATGAGACATTAAATAGTATAGTGAATAAATGAAATAATCATACTGCTTGATACTTGCATAAAAAAAAAAAACATTAGGGGGGAGGGGTACAATGGTGTTTTGTGTATTCAGAGTTGTTCACAGTGTTAAAGAGATGGATTCACATGCTTAACATGTCTAAAGTTTAAAAAAATAATTTAGAAGAATGACTGAGCATTTCTGTGCTGAAAATCTAAAAGTTTCAGCTGTTTTTCTATTTTATTTTTTTATTGTGGATCTAATGACGAAGACGAGAACGGAAGTCCTTACATGAGCACTTCTTCCGGAAAAGCACACCCGCGCACACACATTGACCAGAGGAGAGCAAGACCGCGCACATCAACGTGCTTCAAAATCGTCGGCAGCGCTGCGTAGGATTTGTTCGAGAATGCCTCCATATAAGTGCATTTTTGGAAGTGAGGGAAAGTTTACCGTGTTTAGCTTCCCCAAGAACCCAGGGAAAGTTTACCGTGTTTAGCTTCCCCAAGAACCCAGTGTTACATGAACAGTGGATGCAGTTTGTTTTTCCGGGGAAGCAACGGAGTTTATCAAGTGTGTTTGTGTGTTCTGGTCATTTGAGTGACGCTGTAACGATTCACTCGTTTTCTCGATGCATTGATTAAAAACCCTGTCGATTCAAATGCTTCGATCTTGAAACATGATTTTTGAATCGTGAATCGCAGATCTTGGACAGTAATCGATTCAAAATGCTAAGAATCGAATGAATCGCGATTTCTATAGCGATTCAATGCTTTCAAAATGTATACACATTAAATTACTACACGCACAAATTAATGGAGACCTTGAAGAGTGTTCGTGAATCGTGCCTCTTATCTGTCCTTAATGCACTCCACTGTTTACAGCCTGAGACTGTCACAGGATTGCGCTGCGCTCGCGCTCCGTTCGTCTCTGACGCAGCTGACGTGTGATCTATAGGACACGTGGCCAGTAATAATAGCATGAAGTAGTTTTATTTTTCTGTAGTTTGTCAATGGCTCTCTGCATCTTACCGACGGAGTTACCGGAGCCGTCGACAGCTGTATTTATTGCATGGACGGAGCAGGAATGTAAGTGTCTAAATCATACGCACAGATCCATTGAATGATAAATGTTTTTAAACAATGCGGATGAACCGAATATATGAAGGAAACTTTTTAAATGAACCACAGCATTAACAACGACCTTGAAATAAGAGCGCGAGATTTATCTGATAATCAATATCTGCAGCTAAACTGAATAAAAGCAGAATGAACTGATGAAAAAAAAAAAAAAAAAAAAAACACAAACAATTTATAAATGATGCAGTGCTAATTGACATTTATTACAGTACAGAAACTATAAAGTATATTTTCTACCTTATTCTTTGCAGAAAATTTAAATAATTGCTAATTAAAATGTAGCCTAGTATATAAAACAATCATAAAATTGCCATTAGGAAAAAAATATCGATTACAAATGATTGATTATTGTCCAGCAGTGTATTTGATTTATTACAGCTAATTAAAAGTAATTAAAAATAAGATAATTCCTTGTAAAATAATACTAATAATACTAATACTAATAATTATAATAATAATAATTATTATTATTATTATTATTATTATTATTATTATTATTATTATATAGGCTACATACATAAAATGATTGTATTTGACATTTCTGTCACTTCTGAAATTATGGCCACACCCTTGGTGTGACAAAATGTTAGCTTATACATAATACTCTTTAAGCTCCTTTTTTTAAAATTGGCTTACATACATTTTTACGTATGCCATGACACATCATTAAACTTAGCATTTAACAATGGACAAAAGGTTTTTTCTTTTTCTAACCTATGGTTCTCTAACCATAAATGCTACTGTTATTTGCCCCCTGACGAAGCATTTAAAGAATTTAGTAGAAGTATTTAAATAATCCCGTGAATGCACTTAAAGAATGCAGAATCGAATCGTTATAATCAAATCGAATTTAATTGTGAATTGAATCGAATCGAATTGTTCTAAATTTGCAAAAATTGTTCTTGAATCGAATCGAAAACCTATGAATCGTAATCTAATCAAATCGCTGCCTTGCCAAAGATTCACAGCCCTAATCAGTATCATAGCTCCGCTCACGGCACGCCTCCAGGAGCTTGGCTTTTCCCGGAAAGAATCGGAAAGCTGTATTATTATTTTATAAATATGAGAAAACTAAAGACTTTTTGGATATATAAAGAATGCAGTACTACTTTACAGGTACTCGAGATTAACATGAGATTAGGTGAAACTATTTATGTTATGTACCCTTTAAAGCACAGTTTGTTTAATTTGTATCTTTTTATTATGTTGGATTTGTCTTTGTTTTTATTACTGACAGTTTAATTATTTTCAATAATGTTGATTTGTTTGTTTGAAATTCCGCTGGCCTCTGCAATGTAGATGTCATAGCAACTTTATTTACAAGGAAACAGATATTTGATATTTATCACTATATTTTAAATAAATCACTCATAAAAAGTTTTTGTCAAATGGCTCCCTCATAATTGTGTTAAATAATCGTGATTACTTACAATATTGACCAAAATAAATGGTGATTATGATTTTGCCATAATTGAGCAGCCCTAAATTCAACCTATTTTTCAAAATACATGATCTTACTGTGCACAGTTTATCAGTGCATGTATTTTTCTTTTTAATTTTAACCTCACAATATCATAATTTTGAATGACAATGTCATAACTTGACCTTCAGATGAAAAGGACATAATTCTCTCTTGTATGATATATGCAGGATTCTCCAATCATTTAGTGTTCTGAACCCCTCCACCGCATGCTTGCATCATCTGCCTCAACTTTTGAGTGCAGAACCATCATCTTAAGTTAATATAACCAATTAACAACCGATGCATAGAACCAAGTTCATGACCTGCTTTTTTCCTTGATAATCCATTACACTCTATGTAAGTCACAGTAAGGAATGTTTGCTATCCTGTTTCATTGTAACTTGAATCACATATACTTTATTTTGCACATTAAAAGCTGTCATTCTATAACCCTATAAAAAATCGTTAAGGAATCTCATGGCTTCAAAATGCCAATCCTCTTCAGTGTTAAGATTCTACAAACTGAACAGCTCTATTGAAATTTCTGCTTTACGAGTGTGGAAATGTAACAGAGACCAATTTCTGAATGTTGAACTAGGTCACTCTGTGGAATCTTGAAGGGGAGATTGATTGTGTCCGCTCTTCCTCGGTTCAGTTTCATCCTATCTGCCCTTCAAAACGTGTGTTGTGATTCTCTCTTTGAGGTCCTCCACACTCTTTTTAATCATGGCAAGCCCATAAGGTACGTACACAGGTGTCAGTGCCTTCAAACATAACTGTGCACATACCCCTGACCCTCATCCAAATGGCACACTAAATTATGTTTTCTGTCCCTACAGTAGCTGTGTGGTGTCCACATTGAAAATCTATCAGCACAGAGGCAGACATCTGTTAGATAGATGTTCAGAACATAAAGGTAAGTGTCTCTCAGGTTGACAGAGGTGAGTAATCGAGCATCATCAGGGATGTGGGGACAACACTTCTGGCTGTCAATTGAGATTCGCTTTAGGTGTTAATCTTCCAGATTCTTACAATTTCTCTAAGATAAGACAGAAGGAAGTTAAACCCACTTGCTCTAAATTGCTCTCCTATTCTGAAATCTATTACACATGTTGGCAGTTTTCTCCATTTCACAGCTAGCCTGCTCTACTATAGAGAAGGAAAAAGAATGAGCCTAAGAATGGGCAAATTGAGACCACTAACCTACGGTTGCAGTTGCCATTTATTTGCATTATATGTTATAAAAAAGTTAAAAGTAAAAAAAAAAAAAGCTCTTTATGATCCTACATGAAAGCACAGAAAATGTACAGCCACACACTTGTTCAGCTTAGGGTTATCTCAATATCACAATTTTCACTTTCACAGTACAATACCAGAATCTGATACAGAGGTAATGGCACTAAATGAAACCATAGGTGCCATATCAGCAGCCTCAAAGATAACACTGCATGAAACTACACAGTATATATTGCTTGTTTTCATAAACAACACTTCATACTCTGTAAAACTGATACATTGATGACTGTATTTTTTTATTGAACTATTTTTTAATTACTATTATAAAGTGCATCCTATTAAAAATAAACAAATTGCATAGAAAAAGTGGCAGATCTATTAGATTGCATTTACACTCCAAGACTGGCACAGATCTATTTTGACATACGGTATCAGGTTTTTAGTTACCATCCATTATTATGGTTATCATTGTCAATCATTGCAGTTTCTGATTCAATGCTTCATTTAAATAAGGCTGTCAATCCAGAAGCTTTGCAATGTGCAGTTAAGCAGCATGCCAAATGTATGTTATATACAAAAAGTGAGCAAAAAGAGCTCCTGTAAGAATTACAGAAGCTCAGACATTTTTATCTTCTGAGACACAATAGACACACAGTGCATTAACATACAGACATCTGTTCCCACATTTCAGTGAGAGAATATGAGGGAAAACAAGTCAAGTCAAGTCTGCTTTATTGTCAATTTTTCCACTTGTACAATACATACATACAGAGAATTGAAATTGCGTTCTCTCAGACCCTTGGTGCATACAGATAGCACTAACAGTAGAACATTAAATACAGATAATAAAATAATAAAATACAACTATACAAATATACAAATAGGTCATGTAAAAAGAAAGATAAGGAAAGCAGCACAAGGCACATGGTAGATAGAGTGCAAACCAATGAAGTGAACAGTGCAGATATAGTTGTTGTAGTGCAAAAGAGCTATTTTTTTATTTTTGTTTTTATATAAAAATACATTAAATCAGTCCTGGAGCCATCTAGAAAAGTATTGGGTTGCTATTTCAAATCTGAAGAAGATACCATGAAAAATTTGATTCCTGCAACCATTTTTCTGAGACTATGTCTAGCCCCCCAAATATGAAAAAAAAAAAAATATTTACCAACTGTATAGAAGGGTTCTACAAACTATTGTAGTCATTTAACATACCACTGCACAGTTTTTCAATTATAATCTATCAAACTGCCCAGCTATTTCACTTCAGCACCGCATTTCACACACAAGGCAACGCGCTCTTCTCATTCATGAGAGATTAACTCTTTCTTGGTTACAAATAAAGTAAAGACAAAATGATAACAAGACGGCAGAGCTAACTTATCATCCATAGTGGTTCTCACGTAGCCCCTTCTCTTAAAGACTGATCATTTAACTTATAACACACACGGTAACACTTTAGAATACTGTTTCTTACTTACTACATAACTAATAAGGAATTATTGAAGAACTAACAGGTGATTAATCATTAAGACTTAACTCACTACTGTTAACTACTAAGGAATATATGTTAATTAATCAGTATGTAATACAATTTTATGATTGTGTCAAGTAACAGTTAGCTAATCAATAACTAATGAATTCTGGCATACCTACTGAAGAACTACTATTAATTATCTACTAGTTAGGGTTCAAGAAAAATAACTATGAAGTAACTACTAATGAACAGTTATACACAATTTCATTGAATTGTGACCCTTTCATATAAAAGTTATTAGCAGTTTTAGTAGTATAAAAATGCAATATTAATAAATGCAATACATTTTACAGAGGTTTTGCCTGTGTAGTGAATTGTTTTGTGAGTGTGTTTTGTAAGAAATCAGCTTCCAGTAGGAACCCTACCAAGACTGCGATAACTTACCTTAGTTTTTATATTTTATATACAGTACTGTATGTGTGCCTCATCAGCATATACCACATTATCATTAATTAAATTTCTTTATGTAAGGGAAAGCCTGAGGAAATGTGAAAATACAGGTAACCAATTAGTAATTAATAAAGAATTGTCAAAAAATTTTCCAGGACTTATTTGGAACCTTAAACATTAGGCCTATTCTAAAGTGAAAATATTGGGAACCCATTAGTAATTAATAAAGAATTATTAGATAATTCCTCAATAATTACTTAAAACCTGAAACAGTATTCTAAAGTTAAAACAGGGAACCCATTAGTAATTAATAAATAATTATCAAATAGTTCTGCAGGACTTATTTCGAACCTGGGAAACATTAGGCCTATTCTAAAGTGAAAATATTGGGAAACCATTAGTAATTAATAAATAATTATTAAGTAATTCCTCAAGAATTACTTAGAATCTGAAACCGTATTCTAAAGTGAAATTATAGGGAACCCATTAGTAATTAATAAATAATTATCAAAAAGTTCTGCAGGACTTATTTTGAACCTGAAACATTAGGCCTATTCTAAATTGAAAATATTGGGAAACCTATAGTAATTAATAAAGAATTATTAGGTAATTCCTCAAGAATTACGTAGAACCTGAAACAGTATTCTAAAGTAAAAACATAGGGAACCCATTAGTAATTAATAAATAGTTATCAAATAATTCTTCAGGACTTATTTTGAACCTAAAACAGCAGGCCTATTCTAAAGTGAAATTATAGTGAACCCTTTAGTAATTAATAAAGAATTATTAGATAATTCATATTTTATTCAAATTTCATTACCTCGTCAGTAAAGCCGGTTCTCTAATCAGCGGTAAATTCCATCAGGTGCGTGATTTCACATAGAGCAGCTGTTACTACACAGAGCCATTGTTAACTGAGAAGATGTGCAAATAAACGGTGAAAATGAAGTGGATTTGTGCATCTTCTCAGTTTATCAGTTTCTCAGATTCATTAGTAGTTACTTCATAGTTATTTTTCGGTTGCACTTTATTTTATTGTACGTGTACTTACATGTACTTATAACGTACTTACAGTGTATTTATCTAAGAAAGTTCTGGTAATACAAGGTAACTACATGGGGTAGGGTCAGGTTTAGGGGTAGGTTTAGGGTAAGTACCTAGTTATTACATAGTTATTGTAATTACTATAATAAGTAAATAGTATGTACATGGGGAACAGGACTGTAAAATAAAGTGCTTCCTATTTTTCTTAAACCTTAACTAGTAGATAATTAATAGTAGTTCTTCAGTAGGTATGACATAATTCATTAGTTATTGATTACCTAACTGTTACTTAACACAATCATAAAATTATATTACATACTGATTAGTTAACACATCTTCCTTAGTAGTTAACAGTAGTGAGTTAAGTCTTAATGAATAATCACCTGTTAGTTCTTCATTAATTCCTTATTAGTTATGCAGTAAGTAAGAAAGAGTATTCTAAAGTGTTACCAAGTAATCTAATCGGCCTATATATGTGCAATATTTTAAACGAGCCCTCACTGAGTTTAATGCCACAGTTATGTTAGAAGGCATCTCATTCTTGTTTCTGTGGCGGCGCTTCTGTCTCGTCATGAGGCGTGCGGTCCGGAGCACTGTATGACTGATGCAGCAGTTCAATTCAACTTTACTCCAAATATATTAACTTACCTGTTTTGAATACTTTATATTTACATTACATTTTCATTTACATTTATTCATTTAGCAGATGCTTTTATCCAAAGCGACTTACAGATGAAGACAGTGAAAGCAATCAAAAACAACAAAAAGAGCAATGATATATAAATGCTATAACAAGTCTCAGTCAGGTTAACACAGTATACGTAGCATGGGATTTTAAATAATATAATAAATAAAAAGAAAACAGATAGAATAAAAAAAGAATAGAGCAAGTTAGATAGAGGTCTTTACACATACACACACACACACACACACACACACATATATATATATATATATATATATATTGTGTATATATAAAGACCAGTCGTAGGACCCAAGGAAGAAAAGTGCATCGCGCTAGGTCCTCACGCATTTGACAGCACGTTCTAGGGGCCCTCAGGAGCCATCGTTCCAAATTTCGGGCCCCTAGGATGTTTCTAAAAAAATCCCAACTGCCATTTACTTGAATGTGTTTGGCCTAGCGGTTTCGTGGACACGCCTCCCCGGGGTCCGATCGGGCCGAATTTTGGATATGTGTCTCATGGGGACCCTCTGGACCAGGCATAGAAGTCTGGTGGCCCTACGACCTTCTTTAGGGGTCAAACAGTCGCAGAAGTGACCCCACGTGCACCAAACCGGTACGCGCTTTGATTGGAGGTGGGACATCCTGAGATTCTTGCATCTCAGAGGCCCCTCTCCCATGTCCCCGAAGCACGAAGCTGTAGGAGCTTGAAAAAAAATACCCGTTCGGCACCCTGAAAACTCTCAAAAGGCTCTGATAATGTAAGAGTCAGAGAGGGCTGAGGGAGAGATTTTGTGCAGGAGGCTCCGAATTTTTCCCTCGCCTTAGGGCCCCGAGCTTTCGGCAGCTCATTCGGGGCGGGCCCTGGACCCACCTATCTGAATTTCAGGCCTCTGGGACATTTCTAAAAAAGTCCCACCTGCCATATACTTGAATGGGGTTCAAATAAATTTTTTCTATGCATATTTCTACAGCATTATGGGACAAAACTTACATAAATGGATTCCTCGGAGCTTGCCAAGTACATCTGATGGGACTTCAACCACAAAATCGCTAAAATGTAATACATTTTTATGCAAATTCTGCATTATTATGGGATAGATCTTACATTAATGGACTCTGCTGAGATATCTGAGTACACTGCAAGCGTTTTGATCAACAATATTGCATATATTTAATTAAATCAAATTTAATAGAATTGCCATTTGTTAAACCTCCGGTGGACACATATCCCACTTGCTGGTTATTCATGTTGGATGGACACCAATTTTGGGGCCCCGTATCTCCGCCTCCCGGGGGTTCAGAGACTTGGGACCGGTGGCGTCGGATAGAGGTCCCCAAGGTCTAATATTGCCCCGAGTTTGGTGTTTTTTCCCCGGGGCTAATATTCGGGGGATCCCTAGAGGGTCGAGGGGCCTACCGTATGCAACCACCCACAAATTCCTGGGTGGTCTGGTTCCTGAGTTATAATGGTTCAAATTCCACATTTTGGGGGGCCCTAACTCGGACCCCCGGGGTCATAAGGACATGGGGCTGGTATTGCCGCCCTGATTTTAACCTGATTTTGGTGCGATTTTCCCCCGTTTTTGGGGAGTTATAGTCGGTCAAATTTTGGGGGGCCCGTATGTGCGGCTCCCGGGGGTTTTGCGGCTTTGATGAGTAGGTATGAGGGAGGTGGATGGTTCTACTTTCTTCCTAATATCTCAATGAAGCAGGGGACACCAGGGTAAATATTTGAAAATTGGTCTAGATGTTTCATTACTTAACATATGATTAATTTGTACTTACTCTGTACTTACACACACACACACACACACACACACATATAATAAGTATATAATGCATATATAACCAAGGAAATAGTACCAATTGTAGTTCATGAGGCTAGACATGGAATGAAACATTAGCTTTATTAGACTAAAAGTGGAATGAGAAATAGACTGGTAAGTGACCAAGGAAATAGTTCCAATTGTAGTATCTTAGACTAGAGGTGGTATGAGGAATAGACTGGTAAGTGATCCAAGGGAATAGTCCAATTTGTAGTTTATTAGACTCGAAAATGAGTGAGAAATAGACAGGTGAGAGAATAAAAAAGTCAAATTTGTCGTTTATTAAACTAGTAGTGGAATGAGAAATAGACTGGTAACTGAATCAAGTAAATAGTCATATTTGTAGTTTATTAGACTAGAAAATGAATGAGAAATAGACTGGTATGTGACCAAGGAAATAATACCATTTGTAGTTTATTGCACTAGAAATGGAATGAAAAATAGACTGGTAACTGAATCAAGGAAATAGTCATATTTGTAGTTTATTAGACTAGAAAATGAATGGGAAATAGACTGGTAGGTGACCAAGGAAATAGTACTATTTGTAGTTTATTAGACTAGAAAATGAATGGGAAATAGACTGGTAGGTGACCAAGGAAATAGTACTATTTGTAGTTTATTAGACTAGAAGTTGAATTAGAAATAGACTGGTAAGTGATCCAAAGGAATAGTCCCATTTGTAGTTTATTAGACTAGAAACAAATGAAAAATATACTGATGAGTGACTCAAAGAAATAGTCAAATTTGTAGTTTATTAAACTAGAAGTGTAATGAGAAATAGACTGCAAATTGTGCTCTCTAACGTATTAGACTCAAAGTTGGATTAACAGACTACAAATGGGACCTAAAAAGTTATAAGTAACCAATGCATGGGCAGTGTCCCTGACATTCATCCTCTTGTTAAGCAGTTTTTTAGTATTTTAACAAAAGCAGATACGGCTTTGGAAGACTGTCCCTTGTGCTGTCGTGGCTATAATCAGCTAAGCCAACACCTTCGTGTCTTGCATAAGGTGCGGAATGTGAGGGAGCGCAAGCTTCTCCTATCCATTGCTTCTGGGAGAGTTAATGTGCGGAAAGGCGTCTGCCCTGTCCCAGGGTGCAGGAAGTCGACTACCCGCATGGACCGCCACCTTAAATTCACACAGAGCTGACCAAGGTGGCTCTGTGTGAATACATGCAGGCTTGCAAATGGAAAAATTACTGGAAGATCTAGCGAGCTTGAAGGCCTCCAACCCGGAGGAACCAATGGTTTCAACCTTGGATCTTGACGAGGCCCAGGATTTCCTGGAAAGTCCTCCAGTCCCGGAGGAGGAGGATTGTGACAAGCCTAGCTGTAAGGCAAAGATTAGCCGCATTTCCACTGTCGGGCCAGTGTGAGCCAGGGCTTAAAGCGGGCCGGGCCAGTAGCACCGAGGCCAGAATAGCGCAGGGTTTCCACAGTGGAGCTTGAAGCACCGCTGCACGTCACTAAAACACGCCCTTTACACGCCTCTCAGAACAAAGTCATGCAACCTCAAAATTTCACCAACAAAAAGAAGTTATCAGAAAACTAAGAAATAAGTCACTGGAACATGTACGATCACAAAGCGAAGATGGATAAAAGCGGCCGTTTGTTTGCATGCTTTGTTATATATTCAAATTCAAAAGCATCAATGTTTTAACTATAGAATAAGTTATGCATTGATCATACTGATTTAATTTATCAGAACTCAAAAATAATCACACATAAATGCACTTATTTCTATTTTATTTATTTATTTTTAACGCTCATGAAAATAGCCTGCTTATTCAGTCGAGTCTGTTTCTGTTTATTAGCCACAGTAGCCGTCATATTTAGAATGAATGATAATATCTCTATTTTTATAAAAGCTCCCGAACAAAAAACATTATTAGGCTATATTCTTTTATGAGATAAACTCTCGAGACGAGGCTTGTGACAGATAATATAAGTTACTTAATAAATACACGACTGTGGTAAGAAGCTGACGTCTGATTTCTTCAAGCGGTCATATTTTACCATGTTTAGGCTACTTATGGTAACAGGTTTAGCGTGCATATCTTTTTCATCGCTTATAAATATTTCTGCCTTGTTTAGTGATTATAATCCACATTAGATCAAGTTATTTCAAACACTTGCTGCTGACTGAAAGTGATTTTTGAGCTCGACTTATTAAAAAAAAAAGTGTTTAATGCTGGTGTTAAAGCTGTTTTCTTTCTGAAATGATCAGCAGCGCACACTCTCTATTTTTATAAAAGCTCCCAAACAAAAATCATTATTATATTTTGATGATATCCAACGTGGAGCTAAATTCACGAAACGAGACGACAGATAAAATGTTACTTAATAAATACACAATTGTGATAGAGAATAAGAAGCTGACGTCTGATTTATCCAAGCGGTCATATTTATCATGTTTACTATGGTACAATAATGTTTAGCGTGCATATCTTTTACATTGCTTATAAATATTTCTGCCTTGTTTAGTGATTATAATCCAGATCGGATCAAGTTATTTCAAACACTTGCTGATAACTAAGAGTGAGTTTTGAGCTCAACTTATTTCAAAACGTCTTTAATGCTGCTGTTAAAGCTGTTATCTTTCTGAAATGATCTGCAGTGCTGAGCTCTCTAGACGCGGAGAAACTCCGCCTTTGTTCATAACCCCTCCTCTAGCCCCAGCTGGCCCGCTTTGGCCCAAGGTTTTCGTCGGGCCAAAAAACCCTGGCCGTTGGCCCCGAGGAAGCCCCGGCGAGGCACGATCAAGCCCCGGAAGTGACAGTGGAAATGCGACTGGCCCTGGCACTCACTAGCACGCCCGGTCTTAGCTCGATAGTGGAAACACGGCTACTAAGAACCTACAGCACCAGGTGGCTGACCTAAATAAGCAAGTTGACACCCTGACCAGCACTCTCAGTGATGTCTCACGGTGGTACCGGCAGCTGAGTAAGCGGTCAAATCCCACTCCCTCTAGGCAGGTTGCACGGGCAACACAAAGTCTGTTATCGGCCCTCAACAGCCCTGGGGAGGAGTAGTGCTCAGAGCCGCAGGTTGACAGACTAGATGAAGAGCCAGCCACCAGGCCTGAGGCAGAGCCGGCCACAGGACCCAAGGAGGAGGTCGCCGGGCCTTCAAATAACGCCCGCTCCTCCGATGCGCCATACCCCTTTCCGGACCATGTGCCAGCCCTAAGTGAGTATGACACTTGTCACTTTGGTAACACCATACAATAACTTTCATTAATAAATCTCCTATTTGTAGATTATTAGACTATAAGTTGACTTAGAAATAGACTGGTAAGTGAACCAAGTAAATAATTAAGCAATCTGGCACCAAGCTATTTGCCAGAGCTTCTCTGTCCACATAATCCCACACGAAACCTGAGGTCTGGGATTAGAGACTTTTGGCTGTCCCCAGATCATGGCTAAAGAAAAGAGAAGACAGAGCCTTTGCAATTGCCAGGCCTAGGCTGTGGAACAGCCTTCCGGCTTACATCCAAACCACTCAATCAAGATCGGGAGGTGTGCTGTATCAGTTGGTTTTAACCGTGGATCTTCAGAAGATGGTCTTGACAAATTTGTACAACGACATGGGCCATCTAGGAATTGAGAGGACCTTTGACTTGGCTAGGTCCTGGTTTTATTGCCAAAGATGGTGATGACTGTGGAGGAGAAGAGAAAGACCTGCGAGCACTGTGTGAAGCGAAAGACCCCTCCTGAGCGAGCTGCACCTGGTGAACATAATGACAAGCAGTCCCCTCGAGCTAGTCTGCATGGACTTTCTGTCGCTTGAACCTGATTGGAGTAATACAAAGGATATTCTAGTAATCACTGATCATTTCACCAGGCATTGTGTAGTGATACCACTAGAAAGCAGATGGCTGAAACCATGGCAAAATGATTGTGGGATAACTTTCTAGTCCATTAGGGGTTTCCAGAGAAACTCCACAGTGATCAGGGCCCGACTTTGAGTCGAAGCTGATCAAGGAACTGTGTAGCATTGCAGGAATCTGTAAAGTGAGGATGACACCTTACCATACCCATGGCAACCCTGTGGAGTTCTTTAACAGGACGCTGCTTCAGATGTTAGGGACCATGGATTACAAATGAAAGACTTGCTGGAAGGACTTTGTGAAACTGTTAGTCCACGCATGCAATTGCACTCGTAATGACTCAACAAGATTTTCACCTTACAAAGCTGATGTTCGGGAGGCAGCCCCAGCAACCAGTTGATCTGGCCTTTGGTTTACCTGCTGACAAGTCATCCCCATCTCAATCAAGTTATGTAAGGAATTTGAAGAAATCGCCTGCAGGAGAGCTACAGGGTGGCAAGTGAGAACGCCTCAAAAGTGGTTTGAATTGACAGTGGAGTGGTTTGACAATGTTTCAGCTGAGCTGAATGGAGTCACAGTACCTAGAAAGTTCCAAAGTGTAATAAGAGCAAACATTGTAATTAATTTTACACTTTGTCAAATTGTGATCAAACATGATTCATATATTCAAAGAAAAAAGAGAGAAAAAAAACAGTTTGTAATATAAAACCAAGCTTAATTCAGTTAAGAGTCAGTCATGGCAGGGTAAAACTGTTTCAGTAGCTCCTGTGGCAGGTTGAATTTCCTCAGCTGGCGAAGGAAGTATAACCTCTGCTTGGCCTTTTAAAGGAACACTCCACCGTTTTTTGAAATAGGGCTTATTCACATTATTTCCTACATTTAGATAGGTGGGCAAATGCATTTTTGTGTCAGTGCATGCATTGTTTTAGTTTGACTGGGTCGGCGCTAGCTTAGCTTAGCACAATGAATGGAATCCTTTGTTGCCATCTAGCATGGCCGGAGTAAAAGTGATCGAAAAAAAAAAAAACACCTAATTACTTCTTGTGGCCTGCGTATTCACAACGAGTACAAATAGCGATCTAGATTAACACTAGGCGATTTCCTAGGCAGATATTTACTTGGGACTATATTATGGGGAAGCACAGGCGAAGCACTGCTGCTTAGGCGAAGCAGCAACACAGTGCTGATCATAAAGGTGCTGGATGTGAGTTTTCCCAGCCTCACTAGCTGCTGCCTGTCTGTCAGGAAGCTGCTGATCCACTGACAGACGGAGGTGGGCACGGAGAGCTGAGTTAGTTTGGGCAAGAGGAGGTTTGGGAAGATAGTGTTTTTTGTTTATTGAAATTTTCTTCTGAGAGCAGTAGTATAAAACAAAAAGCAATTGTGCAAATTTAGAACCCACACTAACCCGTCCCACCCCCTGGTTGACTTAAAATAAATAAATAAATACAATAATAATTCAAATAAATTAAGTAACATTAATACATAAATAACACTAAAATATTTTTTTACAAAGATTTTAGAAAAGATGACAACATTAACCTGTTTACCCACACCTGGATGTCGGCGCACTGAATGTTTTTTGTTTGCATGATTGAATGTTTATGAATAAATTAAATTAAATGGAACAAAATTCATCAATACAAACTATATATCTGTAGCAATGAGCCAGAGATGTTCGGATCCATATGCAGTGGTTTAATAAAGAGAATGGTCAGACAGGCAGTATTCAGAGCACAGAGTCAAGTATGTCAGGGATATCCAGAATCAGTAACAGTAACAAGGAGAGGTCGGGACAGGCAGCAGAGAATCACAGTCGGTATAAATAATCCAAGATCAGACAGGGAAGGAACAAACACAGGGAAAACGCTTGGAAAGGCCAGACAGAACTAAACAAGACTTCGCCCTTAAAGAGAGTCCAAACATACTTTATATAGGAAAGTGGTAATGGGGAACCCCTGGTGGTTATTAGCCCCGAGCTCAGGATTATGGGAAATTGAGTTGGGAATGGAAATACAAGATGCCATAGTCCTGAGTTCATACAATCTATGAGGGCTGTGGAGCGGAGGTAGAATGGGGGAGGGATGTGGGCTTAACTCGGGAACAGGGGCCCGCCGGGGGCTCCTGGAAACAGGGGCCCACCATGGGGTTAACCCGAGAACAGGGGCCCGCCCTGGGCTTAACCCAGGAACAGGGGCCTGCCGTGGGCTTAACCCAGAAACAGGGAAGACCGCCCTGGGCTTAACCCAGGAACAGGAGCCCGCCGTGGGCTTACCTCGGGAACAGGAGATCGCCGTGGGCTTAACATGGGGAGAGCTGGAGCCCACCAGGGCTAATGTTGGGGAAAGAAAGACCTTCATGTAATCTACTTCACTTTAAGGTAGTCAGTTTAATATGAGGGTGTTTGCCATATATATATATATATATATATATATATATGCATCGGGTTTGTTCCAGTAGCCAACCGGTGGAGTGAGGGGAATCATGGAAGAAAAGAAATTGATATGTGGGAAAAGATTCATTTTAATCACCGATATATGAGCCTGAAGAGAAGTAAGAAGGCGAGACCATTTTTCCAAATTTGTGGATACTTAGGCTTGAATACTATTATAGTTTCTTGTTTTTTTTGTTTTGTTTTTTTTTTACAGAATTTCCTGCAGGGATGGAAAAACATCTATCCCCAAGTACTTAAAAGGACAAACTATTCGTTGAATTAATAATATGATATAACCTGCGTAAGTTATCCGAAGCTGAGCAAGATTCGATGAATCCTGTTTGGTCATGATGAACTAGCCTGTTCATACATTTCTAGATGGTGAGATACTTTAGCATATAATTTAACATCAGTCCCTGTCAAAGAAAGTGTCCAGTAACTAGAACAGGAAGTCAGATATTTATCTTTTTTAACAAAAGATAAATAACAGCTATATTAATAGATGGGTAAAATGAATCTTGAGTAATTGAAAAATCTAGCATATCTAACATGAGGGGGCCTAAATCCAACCAAAAAGTAGTATATAATTTGATTGGGATACCATCTATGCCTGTGGATTTCCCCTTGTTCATAGAACGGGCTGCTGACTCCAGCTCCTGAAGAGTGATCCAGGTAATCTGAATCCACATCTGACAGCCTAGGTAAATCAAGGTTGGACAGAATAGATGCAAATGAGTCAGGGGTCACCATCAGTAGAAGAAGTATATAGTTTAGAATAAAAAAGTGTGGAAGGCAATTTTGGGTTGCCTAATTTTAGAGCTAAACGGTGGCTTGGTGTACTTCCTTGAAAATAGTAGATCTGCCTAGATCTTTGAATCAGGAATTCTGCCCTGGATCTCAGTAATGAATTGAGTTCAGACCTAACCACCATGATTTGGCTGAGTGTATTTTCTGAGAAACAATGTTGGATATCTCTAGTAATATTCTAGAGCTGTGATCTTTTTGTGTCCGTTTTTCAGAAAGAAAGAGGCATATGAAATTGAGTCATTCCTAATAAATCCTTAAACTGCATTCCAAAGTGTTCGCAGATCATCCACTGAACCTTGGTTAATTTCAATGAATTCAGCACATTTATTTCAGAATTGACTGCAAAGTAATTTTCATTCTGTAACAATTTAGGGTTAAATCGCCATCTAGTGGTAAAAGATGGCTGTGGGATTAAAGAATTGCACAAATTCCTATCATGATCCTACAAAGATAAGGAACAGATATCAGCATCATGAACAGTTGAAGATAAAGAAGTAGAAATTAACATATAGTCTATTCGTGAATAGGATTTATGAGCAGCAGAGAAAAAGGTGAAAGACAAGTAGCAGAAGGATTTAATAAACACCAACTATCTACAAATGAGGATTAGGTTACACATTGACAAATTTTAAAAGAACAAAAAGCATGAGAGTGTGATTGCTTTTGTCCAGATCTATCTAGGATATGCAACATTACAGAATTCAAATCTTCACCCAATACAATATAAAAATCTGACAATTTCAAGAGATAGATTGAGAAAACAGAGATGAAAATGTAGGGTCAGAAATACAAGGGGCATAAACTGAAAGAAATACAATATTCCTATTGTACAGGTGTTACAGTATATGTGTTATTCTACCGTCTCTATCACAACCTTTATCTAAAATACTAATATTTAAAGTCCTCAGCGGGTTTGTTTACTACATAGACTGAAGCACGTGATGCTTGCAGTAATCTCAGCATCTCCCGTCTCAATGAGGACAGAAACACATAAACACATGACACATAAATACATAAACATTATTACCAGAACTGTTACTGAGTCACTTTAAAAGCATTTTACCATTTAATTTGAGTAAAACCAGTGTCAGTTTAAAGGTATTCAAAGTAACATGTCAAAATAAGTAAATTTTTACATATAGGCATTATGCTAGAAATATTACTATTATTTAGCAGACTGTACAGTATGTGATACTGTTACTACTGTTGAGAAAAAATAATAAAACTTTTAAAAGAAATAAATCACACAATATTTCTTCAATGTTTTAATTTTAATAGCAAATCCCCTTTATTTACCAAAAAAAAAAAAAAAAATCATTAATTAAAAGACAAATTAAATTTGAGTGAAACTTGTTTACTGTTTTTCATATTTATATTACTTGTAGAAAAACTTTTTCACAATTGTAAGTAATTATAAGGAATGGCATTGGTTTTATTTTCAGTGAGAAAGTATTTTTTTTTTTATTATTAGCATATTTTTGTGTTTTGCTTTGGTACCGAAATTGGTACAAAGAACTGTGGATTTTCACCGGTATCTGTACTAAATACTGAAATTTTTGTACCGTGACTACACTAAAAGAGACTATCACTTAACCATTTCGAGCATCTCTTCTCCGATTAGACACCAAATGTCCAACTGAAGTTCATTGAGAGTTGGTGGATGAATGGGATCTGAGAAAAACTCTTCCTTCTTCCGGGGAGTATAGTACTTTAGGGTGCTTTCACATCTCTAGTTCGATTCATTTGGTCCGAACCAAGGGCAAACAATTATACATTGTAGCATTTTTCAGCTTTTTTGGTTCCTTTTCACACCACACTGATCGCTTTAGTCTGTACCAGATGAAACAAACCAAAATGCAGTCACATGACAACATCTACATCACTCATTGGCCATGACGTATTTCCCAAACTGCTTTTCGATTTGTCAGAATTTACGTGTGGGAAAATTCCAACATAAGAGGAAAAGCCAGCAAACAACACGGAGACAACAAAACTACACGACTGGGCTGGTTTTGTCCCTGGCCATAATCTATTACATTGTTTGTATACACCATGATATGCAAAAAATACATTTTTATAATGAAGCGCGGATGTGGCTTGAAAACAACATTCTAATGCACTGCAAATGGCGAACGGTGAATCGCTTGTAATTTCAAGCGGAAGCGTGCATTAATTCTTCTTAACTCTGACATGCTCATGGTCATCTGACCAAATTTCTATGAGGCTCCTCACTACTCCAAGTTTGTCCACGAGCTGCCATGCTAAAGTGCAAACTGTCAACAAACACTTCCTCATCCCATAATGCACAACGCAGCTGACTACGGAAGCTGGTTTAGTCCAAAAATGATCAGTACTTTTTGCAGTTGGGTCTGTTCGAGGTCGGATCACATTCTCACCACAAACGAACCGCTCCAGAGTTGTTTGGTCTGCTTTTGGTGCGCATCCTAGTGCGATAGCTGCTTTCTCACCTGCCCAATCGAACCGCACCAAAGGGGGAAACGAACTCTGATACGATTCAACCGAACTAAATGAGGCAGGTGTGAAAGCACCCTTAGGTTCACCTTGATTGAGAATGACCTTCAGCATTGCAGGATAAAGAAGGAAATTCTGGATGCAAGCTTCTCTCATTTCCTTCCTAACTGGCGCAAATACACTTATTTTTGCGGTAACCGGAGAAAAATCTGGAATGAAAGACAGCCTTGCTCTGTCGGATGTTTTTTGTGTGAAGTCTGTCGGCCCGCAAAATGAGCTCCCTGTCTGTGTACCGCAACAGTTTAAAGATGAGAACAAAGTTTAAAAAGTTAATTAATAGACCAAAATTATGAATACAGTAGTATTTTGCTGAGGAATTAATCATTTGTGTATCATTTGAAAACACACTCATTTAGCGTCACACACATATGTAAATACAATCATAAAGTCTAAACTTTATTGGCATACTTGTCAGGCATGTACAGTATTTGCAAAATACTGTATATGGTAGCATATTAATAATAATTATACAGAAAGTTAAAATTAGGTAAAGCAGTACACAAATTAAAAGGGGAATACAGTAATAAATATAAACAATATTATATTACTGTTGTATAATAATAATAATAATAATAATAATAATAATAATAATAATAATACAAATATGAAATAAAAAGACACCATCATTTAACAAATTTACAAGACTGTGATATGGACAAAAATGTCTTAATCATTTCTAATTCACAGGTTTGTTTACGCATTAAACTTGTGGCCAAAGATAAAAATATGTCGTTCCCTCAACAAAGGATCTCAAGGACACAACTTCACATCCGTGGTGACAACATAAGAATGTCATTACCTTAGCAAAATGATATTGTGGCCACAACATATTATCATGTTCCTGCTTTTTATGATACAAATCATTGCAAAGTAGCTTTATAGAAAATTAAGTTTCTACAATATTTAGTAGTAGTTTATCAGTGGTGACTGTCAGTTTATGTGCATATGACAGAAATTTTCAGAAAAAAATAATACAGGACATAGTCAACCAGACGATGAACACTATTAACAGCAATTATGATATAATGCAATCACACTTTTAGCAATATTTGGAAGCTCTGTATGTTGTTTCAGGGATAGCATCATCTGAGGGGTTTGCATCATCTCTTCTCAGGTGTTCTGGATCCAGACTGGAGCTTGTGTAAATCCTAGTTACCATGGGATGTAAATCCTTGTCAATGGTAAAACAGAGATACAAATAAAACAGAAACAAATAGAGACATAATAAAGTTGCTGTTCCAACCAAGTAAAATTAATTTGTTTAACCCAAGCTAAAGAATAAGAATGCGCATTTGATCAGATAAAACTGCAGTCCCAAATTATCAGATGTATTATTTGAATGCTTGGCGAAAGAGATGTGTTTTTAATCTAGATTTAAACAGAGAGAGTGTGTCTAAATCCCGAACATTATCAAGAAGTCTATTCCAGAGTTTGGGAGCCAAATGCGTAAAAGCTCTACCTCCTTTAGTGGACTTTACTATCCCAGGAACTACCAAAACAAAAGCATTTTGTGACCTTAGGGAGCGTGATGGATTATATCGTGTTATAAGGCTAGTTAGGTATGCAGTTGCTAAACCATTTAGGGCCTTATACGTAAGGAATAATAAATTGTAACTGATACCGAACTTAATAGGTAGTCAGTGCAGAGACTGTAAAATTGGGGTAATATGATCATATTTTCTTGACCTTGTAAGGACTCTAGCCGCTGCATTTTGGACTACCTGTAGCTTGTTTATTGAAGAAGCAGGACAACCACCTAGAAGTGCATTACAATAGTCCAGTCTAGAGGTCATGAATGCATGAATTAGCTTTTCTGCATCAGAAAAATGTAACATAATTCGTAGCTTGGCAATATTTCTAAGATTAAAAAATGCTGATTTTGTAACATGGGAAATATGGTTTTCAAAAGACAAGTTGCTGTCTGATAGCACAAATTTTTACTGTAGAGGAAGGAACAGTACATCTGTCTAGTTGCAAATTGTAATCTACAAGATTATGTGTACTGTTCTATGTTCCAATAAGTCTTATCCAAATTTAATAGGAGTAAATTATTGGTCACATAGTCTTTAAAATTTTTAGTCTTCAAAATTCATTCACATTATGAGTATTGTGCTGATACTTCTAAAAACTATATATTGAATAATGTGTAAAATAATATTCAAAATCTCCTGTTGATGGTGCTGCTCAGACAGAAGCTACAAGAGTTAACCTTGAATTAAATCCTAGATACTGTTAATACCAATATTAAAACAACATTTATCCATAATGCCGGACTTTAAATTATAAAAAGGAGTCCGAAATAGACCATGACACTTATTTTGAAATGTCTATAATTTACAATTGCTGGCTGCTCATTTAAAAAATGAAGCTAAAATTTGAAATCTTACAACCATCTGCAGCACATTACAATATAGGCGGTAAGGTGAAAACTGTCATATTTTATCAACAGTCGATCATAAACGATTGGCATAAATGCATGTTATTCATTGTTTGTTAACTGTTTTTTTTTTTTTTTTTTTTTTTTTTTTTTTTTATGCAGACCTGTAGAATGTATAACACACTGCAGTTTTACTTTGGAACATGCAGCGCTACATATACATATATATATTTACATACATAAATACATTTATTTATTTATTTAAGGGAATCATAATCTTTGTATAGCACATTTAAAAACAACTTGGATTGGCCAGAGTGCTTTCCAATAAGACAACATATAGACAAAATTAGATAAAAAATACAATAAACATTTACATTACAGGAGACAAGGTTAGCTTCAGTTAATTATTAATTTGGAGAAAAAAGGTTGATATAGGGATTTTTTTTTGCACTACTTTTGTCTTCCGAGATCCAAATCTACATTGTGTCAGTGACACAGCAACTGACGTTTTCAAGTGTTGTATAAATATATAGTATACTGATAAATAATCAGTGCTGTGCTGAAATAGAAGGGTCTTTATAACCCATTAACAGAGATGCATTAATTCTGCACATCTCTTGCTAAAGCTTCATGCATTGTTCTGATGTGTTCTGTTTAACATCCCCTACAGATGTGTTCTCTAATCATACAATTTCTAAAATTTTTGCCCTATTAACATACTCTTTAGCTGCTGAACCGAGGGTGTTTTGCTCTACTTTTCACATGCAAATCTTCTCCAGTTATGGTCACTGTGAAATTATTTGTTAGCGAATTAATCCCTTTGTTTGCCTCCTGCACGTATAATTGATATTGACACGGGGCTCTTTGGGCAAAGTGGTAAAAAAAAAAAATCCTGTTTTGGAAAAGATGACAGTGAAATGTTCAGTGCTCACCATCTGCTAAGATCCAACAGAGCTGAGAAAGAAATCAGTCCTTGACAAATATGTCGTTCAGCAAGTACTTATAATGTAGGAGTAGTTTTTGATATTGTACTTAAGGATACATCAACACTTGAGTTGAATAAGACAGAAGCTGTTGAGAAGAGAGAGTCTATCTAGTGGTGTAAAGGAGTTTTAACCCATTTAGACTTATTGTGACTATTCTGATTCACATAGAAAAAATATGAATAGATTTTAGAATTAGTTAAACTTTTGACCTGGTTACTTAGCTTGAACTGTAACGCTTGCCTTGTCATCTTTTACAATCTTTTCACACAACTGAAATTAGTTACAGATATGGAAGTAAGGTTGAAGGCTGGATCTTATGTCATAAGCAGTTGGTATATTATAGTTTTGGTCTTTGCATTTATAGGCAGCAAGAGAGAGATTTGAAAATAAGACATTTCAGCATGCAAAAATAAGGTGTATTTCTATACTGTCTTTTTTTTTATCTTGCAATTACCATATTTCCTTCTCCTCTAAATTAATGCATGGAATTTTGAATTAACCATGTATGAAAATACTTAATTGTCCTCCTTTTGAATCACCACAGTTCATTTGTGGTTTGTTATATCCCCCTCAGATACAGTCTGTGGGGTAATTGATATGCTTAACGGAGTTCAAAATAATTGCATGTGAATTAACAGCAGTGAATCTGTGCGCGAGGCACCAGCGCGATCAAACAGCTGAAACAATTTTTGGTCACACATAAGGCATAATTAAAAAATGCTAAGTGTTAATAATTTAAAAAAAAATCAAGAATAATAACAGAGTTGAAAATAATTATTGCTAAATGCTGGACCATTCTCATTTTGCTCTGTATATGGATCCTTCAGATTTTTTTAAAACCAATAATTAATTGAAATCAAAATTAAATACACAGAAAGACAAATGTTTCGATGAAGATCCTCAATATACAATTTATTATGTACATTAACAATGATTTTGGCGAATATAATGTAATTAAATGGAAAACTATGTGAATGGCGCTCTGAGGCGCAGCAAGATTTTCTGCCAGCTGCATTCAAATCCGGGTCTAAAGTTTCTCACTCTGTTCAGTGTGCATCATCACGTGTCTAAACAAATAGCACATGCTGTCAGTGATTTCAACCACTAGAAGCCGCTCTCACACTGTATAATGAAAACAGCCACTTCTCAGCCACTCCAGCAACAGACGCAACCCGGAAAACTAGCTGCATGGATTTTGCCGATAACCGATTGTTCCAGCAATCGACTATTGGTGCAGATTAATTGGCCAAACCGATACATCGGTCGACCTCTAATGTAAAGCAATAGAAATGTATTAACTAAGTAATTTCACCAGATAATTATTTTATATCATGCACAACACAGGACAGTTTATTCATTCCTAGAACTTGTCGATTCGTTCCTAAGAGTTTTTAAAATACCCATGATTTAACTGAATTAAGGGAACAAATTAATACATCGAACAAATTCTTAACTCTCAAAAAATGGGATGCTTTAAGAAATTGATGAAAAATTGTATGCTTTAAAGAAAATCCATAGCCTATTAAGTAATAGGCCTAAAATAAAAATAAGTTTGTTTTCTTAAAAAAAGCAAAATATTTCTGACTTAAATAATTAAGATAATGGATTTAAAACAGAAGTGTGTCGCAGCACTCCATTAAATAGTTCACAGAAAGGAAAGGATGACAACGTGCATTCTGTTTGTTTGCTTTATTTTACAATCATCAGTTTTTCATTGTAAGTGCACAAATAAAAGACTGCGAGGGAACAGGGAGCGGCCGCCGCCACCACCTCGAGGAGACTTTGAGCGGACGCAGCTGCTGCCTCGGGGGAACAGAGAGTGGACGCTGCCGCCGTCTTGGGGGAACTGAGTCCGGGAGCAAGGGAGAAACACAGGTGGAGCAACTAAACAGTAATGAGGTGACAAGGTGGGCGGGGTGAGAAAAGATACAGGACAAAAGCACATGGCACCAAACAAACACAACACTCACAGAAGACAGTGACAGAAAGACAAAAGACCGCGACAGAACCACTCCCTTATGGAGTGGATTCCAGACCCTCCAAAGTTAGAAATCTCGGAGGGAGGCAGAACAGAGGTGGGTCAGGGAGAGGGATGGAGGGCCAGGCCCGTGTAGTGGGAGAGGGCTGCCTCGGGGGAACAGAGAGTGGACACCGCCACTGCCTCGGGGGAACTGTGAGTGGACACCGCCGCCTCGGGGTACTGTGAGCGAATGACGCCGCCGCCACCTCTGGAGTGTCGTGAGTGGATGTCGCCGCCTCGGGAGGGTCTTGAGCAGATGCCGCCGCCTCAGGGGCATTGTGAGCGGACACCGCCGGCTCGTGGAAATTCCTGAGCGGACACCGCCGCCTCGTGGAATTCCTGAGCAGACACTGTCGCCTCGGGGTCATAATGAGCAGGCACCACCGTCTCGTGGGAATCCTGAGTGGACACCGCCACCTCGTGCGAATCCTGAGCAGACACTGCTGCCTCTGGAGCTCTCTGAGCAGCCACTGCCACCTCGGGGGGAATTGTGAGCAGCCACTGCTGCCGCCTCCCAGGGAACATCCTGGGTAGGCTTCCCCACCCTGACAGCTGAGCTGCTCACCTGCAGAGCCAGGTTGATATTGTCCTCCAGAGTCTCATCGGGGTGCCAGAATGGCATAAGGGACCTGAAGGGCTCGGCTAGGCCTCCCCAGAAGTACACCATAAGGCAGGTCCTCTCCGTAGCTGATAACTGAGCCGCCCCCACGAAATCCCTGGTGTAATCCTTGATAGACCGATCTCCCTGGTGGACATCAAGAAACCTCCCTGCTGGACTCATGTTCGCAGGCTGTATTCTGTCACGGCACGGTAGGACGCGCAGGAAGAAACAGGGTCTGGGTCCAAATGCAGGGAAGAAATTACTTTTTAATAAATGGGTGAACTGAGAGCGGACAACGGCGTTATCTCGGGGGAACTGAAAACAGACGCCACTGCCGCCTCGGGGGAACAGAGTGCGGACGCCGCTCCTGCCTCGGGGGAACTGAGAGTGGATGCCGCCGCCGCCGCCTCGGGGGAACAGATAGCGGGCGCCACCATCGCCTCGAGGAGACTTTGAGCAGACGCCGCCGCTGTCTCGGGTGAACTGTGAGCGGACGCTGCCACCGCTGCCTCGGGGGAACAGAGAGTAAACACTATAAAAAAGTGTTTTTATATGTCTCAGATGTACGATCGCACTGGCGCCTTACACGCAAACCCCACCACCATATTCTAGCAATTCAAACTTACATCGATTATCTAAATAAAATACAGTCACCCAAGCATATAAAAGGTTACACTGGTCAGTTTAAATAGGCCTTAGTATACTGATCCAATCTGCTGTTATGCCAAGGATGTTTTAGTTCATGTGAAGAGTATGATCTTGTCTGTCTATATGCGAATGTGTGTAAAGTGCAAGCCTAGTAGTTAACATTATAAGTAATAGTTTAACATTCAAATGATTGTGAATATGGAAACATTCAGGTTTTTTGCCAAATGAGACTTGAGCAATAACCTCCAAATCTAACCAAACCCTCGCTCGCTCCATCCTTGTCTGCACACACTGTTACGATCTAATGCACAGTAAATGCCGGATATTTAAAAACAAGCCAAAAACAAAGTCAAAATTTGAAATTTTTTCAGGAACCTTATCCAACAGGATCAAACTAAGTACTGATCATAATACTCAGATAAAAATGGTTAATATTAATGTCTTTTGCAGCAGCGCCAATGGAAGCGGTTCACAGTTACGTTTTAGATCATTTTATTTTAAATGCCATAATGTCAGTTGACAACATTGCAATTGTGTTTTAAAATACAACAACGAGCACCAGGAAACCATTTAAAGTGGCACATTCAGCGGGCAGTGAAGTTATCTCAAATGTATGGAGTGCTCTCTTCATTTTATCAAATGGTCACATCTCTTCACATCTATTCATTTTATAATTCTGCTACTAGCATTTTATTCAAACGAACTCAGTTCGGGTGACAAAGCGTTTTGTTGTTTTGAGTGGCATTTGCACATCCTATCATACCAGTAGATGCATTTTGCAGCATTAGGGTTAATGATTAATTGATTATTAATTATTAAGGCGGGCATACACTGTGCGATTTTGGCAAGGTACCAACTCACACTGTAAGAGTAGATCTCATGCGATGTAAAGCCAAAACTCATGATTTTTATGTGCTCACTGTACGGTCAGATCGTCGAGTTGCGATTGGACTGCTCACATTATACGTGAGGAATCAACCGAATCAACACGTAGGATCCCAGAGGTTTGTGGCGGTTTCTGAATAAACACTGCTTTGGTGATATGCGCAATTCTGTGTGCTGAAACGTCCAAAAAAAAAAAAAAAAAGCACAGGCATATCTAGACGCGCAGGTGGCTCTGAGGCCGTGGCCAGTATGGTTTATCCATTTTGCTACATGAACAGGAGGTTAGCAGGCGTTTTCTTCCCTCTTTGTTTTTATTTTTCTTTGCCATAACTCCACAAGTTTTCCCTCCATCACTTCAGTCCACACTACACGCCGTGTAGGGAGATGCGGAAAATCGGTTCGTAGGCCTGCTTCAATAGTGCGATAGCTCACGAGAAGAGACCAACATTTCTGACAGGTCAGAAATCCATCCGACCGACCGATTGCCGGTCGGGAGAGTTAAATCGCCTCTCGTTTCTCATTGTACACTGCACGACAAATGACGCATGAAAATGCTGAAAATTGGCCCGACCCGAAAAAGAGTCGCACGAGTCAGAATTCGGCTTAAAATCGGATGAAATCACACAGTGTATGCCCGGCCTAAGCGACTAATGGCTTTTTGGTTGACTAAGCCTCGTTGACTAACGGTTAATCAATTAACCGTTAGTCAACCCTAGTCATTTATATTTAAAGATTTTCCTCATTAATTTAAAAAAAGTGACGTGACATTAATCCAAGTATGGTGACCCATACTCAGAATTTGTGCTCTGCATTTAACCCATCCGAAGTGCACACACACAGAGCAGTGAACACACACACACACTGTGAACACACACCCGGAGCAGTGGGCAGCCATTTATGCTGCGGCGCCCGGGGGGTTCGAGACAGCGGCGGCATACGTTTTCAGTACACCCAAGATGGCGGTGTACTGGTGAGCAAGGGGGTTCGATGCCTTGCTCAAGGGCACCTAAGTCGTGGTATTGAAGGTGGAGAGAGAACTGTACATGCACTCCCCCCACCAACAATTCCTGCCGGCCTGGGACTGACTCTGTAACCATTAGGCCACGACTTCCCTTTTTTTAAATTAATTTTATTTTAACCTCACATTCACCCATTCACACATTCATTCACAAACCGACGGCGGTGTCTGCCATACAAGGCACCATCCAGCTCGTCGGGAGCAGCTGGGGTTAGGTGTCTTGCTCAAGGACACCTCGACACTTGGTAAAAAAATAAAATAAAAAAATAAAAACAGAGTGGTGTGTGAGAAGAGAATATATAGTCCATGACAATGAGCAAGCTGTGTGTGATTGAGACAAAGGTGTGCAGAGTGAAGGTAATGAGTCTGGGAGCTGGTTTGAGTCTTTGATGATTTTTGCAGCTCTACTTCTGCAGCGTTTGAGGTAGATGTCCTGCAGAGAGGGGAGAGCAGACCCTGAAATGCGCTCAGCTAAGCGCACAACTCTCTGCAGGGCTTTGCAGTCTTGACTGGAGCTGTTCCCATACCACACTGAGATACACTGAGTCAATACACTTTCTATAGCCCCAGAATAGAAAGTTTTCAGGATTGCTGGTGAGACCCTGAATTTCCTCAGCTGTCGCAGATGGTACAGTCTTTGCCTGGCTTTATTAACCTGTGTTTGAATGTGAGTAGTCCAAGTGAGGTCCTCCGAGATGTTTACACCAAGGTACTTGAAGCTGCTCACCCTCTCCACAGGGGTCCCGCTGATCATAAGAGGAGTATAGGGCTGCTGCTGTCTCTTCCTGAAGTCCACAATAAGTTATTTAGTTTTGCTCACATTCAGAGAGAGAGAGTTGTCCTGGCACCATGATGTCAATTTCTCTATCTCATCCAAGTATGCGGTCTCATTATTGTTGTGAATGAGGCCCAGAACCACAGTATCATCAGCAAATTTGATAATGGATGTGGAGCTGTTCGAAGACACGCAGTCATGTGTGTAGAGAGAGTAGAGCAGGGGACTCAGGACACAGCCCTGTGGGGCTCCTACGTTCAGGGTGATGGAGCTGGAGGTGTACTGGCCTAGTTTCACCACTTGAGGTCTGCCGGTGAGGAAATGCCGGGATGGAGGAGCAGATGACGTTTTTAACCAGTCCCTCAAAGACCTTCATGACTATTGATGTGAGGGCAACTGGACGATAGTCATTCAGACAAGAGGGTTTATTGTTTTTAGGCACAGGGATGATGACCAATTTTTTGAATGAGGTGGGAACCACCGATGTAGCAAGAGACTCGTTAAAAATGGATGTAAACAAACCAGTGAGCTGATCAGCGCAGGACCGCAGAACACGGCCAGAAATCCCATCAGGTCCAGCTGCTTTCCTTACATTCACTCTCTTTAGTGCCCTCCGAACCTCGTCCTCCGACACGGTGATTACATGATGATCGCTGCTCTGACTGCTGCTTCCTGACGCGCTGATCGGCAGACTCGCACTGCTTTCAAAGCGGCCGTAGAAAGTGTTTAGCTCGTCAGCCAGCGACGGATCTGCTCTCGCCTCTGCAGAGGATTTATTTCCAAAGTCACAGATGGTCCTTAGTCCTTGCCACATGCGTCGGGAGTCATTTAGCTTGAAATGACTCTATGCGTTCCCTGTGTCTGTGTTTGGCGGCTCTTACTGCGCGCCGGAGAGCATAGTACGATGCTTTGTACTCGCTCATGTTTCCCGATAGAAGACCGGCGTTGTAAGCAGCAGTGCGTTTGTTTACTGCTGCACGGATTGATCTGTCCACCCATGGTTTCTGATTTGAGAATGTCCTTATAGTTATTGTATCTATAGCTTGTTCGGCTAGCGTGTTTACAAAGCTTAACGCTACATCCGTGAACTCGCTGACGTCAGATGAACTTGCGCGAAACATGTCCCAGTCTACGTCATCAAGAGCCGCCTGTAACGTTGCTTCTGATTGGTCGGACCATCGCGTCACCACCCTCTTCACCGGGGGATCTTGAAAGAGCCGTTGTTTATATTCCGGTGTGAGGAAAATGGCGGCATGGTCCGATTTGCCGAAAGCCGGTAGTGAGCGTGCATTCTTAAACTGAGTGTAGCAATGATCCAGTGTATTCGGTCCTCTGGTTGGACAGGATACATGTTGATAAAAATTAGGCATGACTTGCCTGAGTTTGGCTTTGTTAAAGTCCCCAGCGATGATAATAGCAGTGTCAGGATGTTTGTCGATGTTGACGCTGAGCGCATCGTGAAGCTCAGACAAAGCCAAGCCAGTGTCTGCTTGTAGAGGGATGTAAACAGCAGTTATGATGATCGATGGAAACTCCCGAGGCAGATAGAATGGGTGGCAAATAATGGATAAATGTTCCAGATGAGGCGAGCAGGAGCGCGACAGAGTGGAGATATTCCTGGGGTCACACCATTTCTTGTTAATCATGAAACAAACTCCTCTGCCTTTGGATTTGCCGGCCTCAGCTGTCCTGTCCATCCGTAAAACAGAGAAGTTTTCAGACGGCGTTACAGCAGCGTCTGGGACCAAGGGCATGAGCCACGTTTCAGACAAACAAAGGATGTTACAGTCCCTAATGTCCCGTTGGAAACTTATCCTGGCTCTAAGATCGTCCATCTTATTCTCCAGAGACTGGACATTGGCGAGCAAAATGCTCGGTAAAGGAGGGCTGTGTGCTCTTTTCCTCAGTCTGTTGCGAATCCCAGCACGTTTCTGGCGGTGTTTCTTGATCCGTCGCCTCGGGTGGTTATTCAGGTGGCCATTGTTCATCTCGGCGTTCCGGAGAATCTCAGATGGCCACGATGGGTTGGAGGATAAAGTGTCCTGAAACAGGTCAGTGAAGCTGTGTCCAATGTCCAAAAGTGTTTCCTTTTCGTATATGATCAGTGCAGAGGTAATGTGTGTAAAAAGAGAAAGCAAAAGTAGGTAAAAAAGTAAATAAAAACATAATCTAAGCGGAGCGACCTGGATGGCGACCGGACTTGGCGGCGCCATCTTGAGGAATCTCAAGATGGTGATGAATCAGTTTTGTTGCTTAATATTTTTGTGGAAAAAGTGATAGCACTCAAACATTTGTTTAAGATTAAACAAAAAATGAGAGCGAGATAGAGATAAATATGTAGAGTATCTGACCCGAATCAGAAAAATTAAAGAGTCAATCAGGACTTTGGTTGAAACATGAGCCAAATCCCTTTAGGAAGGCAACCGGTTGTAAATCATTCCGTGCCACATGTCAGAAGCAAGATAACCAACCAACCAACTCTTTCACAGAACAGCTTTCATCATTAACACCACTAGAACAATTATTGACAATTTCAATTCTGAGAAGAGATTGTCAAATTTGGGGCAAGTAATCAAGATACAACGCCGGCCAGCACATGTAAACCCATGAGAGTAATAAACAAGATCCTTGGATTGACCCCACCTAGCAGAACCAGGCTGAAATTCCTAAGGGGACCTCTTAACCTCTGGTCTCCACAGAACATCCTTATGTCAGAGACTGGCACAGAAACTGTCTTTTAATGAACTGAAAATGACTTATAAATGAATATATCCATCGGTTCATTCCATAATCATTTATATGTAACCCACACATTTGACTATCATTCTTGTAATCACTTATTGTGTATGTATTTTAATAACTATTGGATAGCTTAAGGATTCATGTTTAGTAAGTATGTGTTTGAATCTGCTTGCTTGAAATGTATATGACCATCAGTTATTTGTCAAATGTATCATATTCTTGTTATAGGAATCATAACCAAAATTAGACCCTGCATGCTTGATAAGATAACATATGATTTATGATACCCCGAGCAAAGAAAATATCTGATTGGTCAAGACAACATTTGAGGTATGGCCAACAGGCCAGTTTAGGACACCATCAAATCATGCTTTTAGCTTTTAGCTTTGCTTCCTAGCTTTTGCTTTTAGCCATGCTTTTAGTCATCACTGTTAGCATTCTTTGAGCACTTCAGCGAACTTCCAGCCAATCAGCAACATCGGGAAACACCCTTTCAACGACAACAAAGGGAGCCCTCTTTACACAGGAGTGGCAAGTTATAGATTCGGTTATTTCAGATCATTTTTTAATTTATGCAGTTAGGACAACATTAAAATCCTCAAAAACTCATGCTCCTTATTCTGTACCAAAAATACCAACTTCTAAATTACCGCAATTTAATGCGGAATTTAATGCTACTGATTGGAGCAATGAGATGTCAATGGAAAATCCGGATCAAATTTTAACACAATTCCACACTAAACTCCAGAAAATACAAAATAAATATATCACTACCAGCAAGGTTCGATCTAGGCAGTGTAAACTACCATGGATAAATTTTGATATATTGCAACTCCTTAAACAAAAGGCTTCTCTCCTTAAAATATATAGGCTAAGTCGAACACCGGAGAGCAAAATTAATTTTATACAAATTAGAAATAAATGTACTGCTGACCTGCGTAAGGCTAAGGCGAACTATTTTAAACAACAGATTACTGTATCCGCTGCTAATCCAAAGATGTTATGGCAGACCCTTAAGGTGATCACCGGCGAAAATGTGAATAAAAAGAATGTCAATATCCAAATTTCCCTGCAGGGTATTCTTATTTCAGACTCAGACAAGATTGCAAGAGCTTTTAATGATTATTTTGTATCATCTGTTAAAGAACTTGCAACCAACTTTGAAATTCCTTGCTTTTCACCTGTTCTTTCTTTAACATCTGATCAGTTTTCATTTTCTGAGATTTCACAGAATGAAGTAATACGTTTGTTGCGCTCATTAAATAATTCTCATGCCTGTGATTCTTATGGTTTAAATACTTCATTTATGAAGACTCATGCTGATAGCCTTATACCTCTTTTTCATCATTTAATTAATTTATGCATAAGGCTCTCGATCTTTCCGACTGACTGGAAAAGAGCACAAATTACTCCAATTTTTAAATCTGATGATCCTACTCTTGTTTCAAACTATAGACCTATAGCAGTACTTCCAACAATATCGAAGTTGCTTGAAAAAACCTTGTATAACCAGTTAATTTCTTATTTAGAAATGTATAACTGGCTTAACGACTGTCAACATGGTTTCTGCGCTAAGCGATCTACTATGTCAGCATTACTACTCTTTACTGAACAAATACGTAATGCACTTAATAAAGGTCACATAACAGGAGCTGTTTTTATTGACTTTCGTAAAGCCTTCGACACAGTGAATCATCAGATTTTGCTAAACAAACTTTACTCATTTAATTTGTCTTCATCTGTGATAGAAATGCTTTTTTCTTTTTTGACAAACAGGTCGCAATCTGTTAAAATTAATTATGTAACATCTCAATCTTTAATTTGTGATACGGGTGTTCCTCAAGGCAGTATTCTTGGACCTTTGCTTTTTCTTTTATATATTAATGATCTCCCTCAAGTGTGTAAATATTCAGAATGCTTACTGTATGCTGATGATACTGTGATTTTTTTCTCTGACTCAAATGCTGATGCTATAAACTCTAAACTAACATTTGATCTTCAGTGTTTACATGACTGGTTAAATAAAAACCATCTGACCATCAATGTAAAAAAAACTGAATGTATGTACTTCCATTCACCCAGGAAAAGTCTTTCTTATGCTGACCCTATTACTTTTGCAAATCAAGATCTTGTCACGACAAAGACTTATAAATATATTGGTGTGTTACTTGACACACACCTTTCATATCGGGATCATATTTCTGTTCTAACAAAAAAACTGAACCAGAAACTTTTTGTGTATAACAAGATTAGACCATATCTTTCCTCTTCTGTTTCTGAAACTTATTTACATGCAATTGTGTTATCAACAATGTCTTACTGTCTTCCAATTTGGTCTCTTACCACTAAAGAAATTACTGAACCAATAGCACGATTATACAATCATGCTTTTAAAATCCACAGTAATCTCCCAAAATGGTCCCATCATTGCATTGCATTGAAACACTCAAATGCACTGACTTTTCAGCATTATATAAATAGTCATGCTATTAAATTTTATTTTCAAATTCAAAATGCTACTACATCAACATTTGACGCAATTCATCAATCAGACAATAGGAGGCCACTACGCCATACTAGGTCAGTATCACAGGCACTCATACCAGTCCCTTCATACAAAAATAACTATGGTCAGAAATCCTTTTTTTATACATACACAAAATTTTGGAATGATATTCCACATCACATAAGAAAAATACCATCTGTTACAGGTTTCAAAAAGGCATACAAACTGTTTTTACTGAACAGTTACACTTGTGTTCATTAACTGTTTTTATATTGTCCTAGTTTTGTTTGTATTGTTGTTTTTAGTTCTCTGTATTTGTTTAGCTTATGTTTAAAAGTGTTGTTTTTCTTTTCTTTTTATGTTGTAAATTGTGTTTTATGTTTTATGTTCTGCAGAACAGGAACCTGCTGGAAACCAGTTTTTAAACTGAGTCAGGCCCGTTTAAACTGTATCTCAATGTTACTTTTTAACCTTTCCTGTATAATGAATGAATGAATGAATGAATGAAACACCCTTTCAACGACAACAAAGGGAGCCCCCTTTACACAGGAGTGGCAAGTAACTTCTCCAGACATTTGTACTGGTGTATCTAATATAATTTTATCCTCATTGAGGAACTCAATGCGAGGGGTTAATTAAGTGATTGATGGCTGTTCATGTCTATGCTATTTTAAGTTTTGTGTAAACTTGGGATTCCACATTTTCATTCTTTTTAACTCATTCTTCCCTAACTTTCGATCTTCCTGCAACTTGAATGTCTGAGTGTGTGTGCTTATGTGTTAGATTAGTTTATATGTCTTAGATTTATCTAATAAAGCCTTATTCATATTGAAAAGAGAAGTATCTTGTGTCTTGTGTTTACAAGTTAATGTCTTAAACCGCCGATCTTGTTACTGTGCTAACTGATAGTGTTTTCACTATACTTTGGATATTACTATCCAGTGCAGATTTGATGTTAAACGGCTCATTCGGTGAATTGCAGGGCGTATCTGTGATCAGCCATGAAACAGTGACACAAACACTTGAATTTTCTCAGCAGGAGAAAGTTCAGATGAAATGATTTTTCCCACTGAAAGTGCAGAACGTTTTCTACCAAATGATACCAACCTTTTGACTCTCCTTGCTACAGTCTTCAAGTTATGAGTCATTATTTTTTTGTATGTCACTCAGAAAAAGCATCAACTTCACGAGGCAAAAAATCCTTCAGGGCTTAAGGGTTAAAGAACTATTAAGTAATTATGCTGATTTAAGTTTTACAAACTAATGTTCTGATGGATTTCAGTTAAGGATTTGAGTGACTAATTTCTGTAACGATTCATAAAAAGATAAAATAAATAAAAAACATGGCTCATATAATCATCTGCCCATGAAGCAGACTACATTTGTCATGTTGTATGTCCTTTTTTTGTGTGCAGCATATATTATGTAATTTATTGTACACAGTATTTTTATTTAATTTGATTCAAAGAGCAAACTCGCATTTATAGATTGGCGCTGTTGACTCACTTTAAGATCTCGCTCTGTAGAAATGTTTTACAGGAAACGGTGATGCATAGGAGTGTTTTATCAGGGTACATCTGTATGTGCACCAAAGACAATGTTTACTTTACAAGCAATAATTGTTGTCTGTGCACATTTATGAGTGTGCAGGAGAGACAGAAGCAATTAATGAAGTGCTGTGAAGTGGATAAAAAGGTTCAAAACCCCTCTAAAACAAAACATTTGCTGAAAAGTTAATAAAGTACAGTGGAGTGTGGCTTGATGAGAAGCTTTTCTTTTAAATCTTAAGATTGAGAAGGAATTGGACACAGCCTGTCTCCCAAACAAATGTCAAGACTTCATATCATTCTTGCCAATGACAGTAATTTTCATGCTTTAGGAGTAGGATTAAAAGTTGACTTATGGAATACAACAGCTCTCATACATTTTAAATAGATGTTGTATAAATCTAATAACTGCCTCTGCTGTATGGGATCTCATCATAAATAATTATGAAGGATAATTTGAAATGCCTTCAAATTGATCGGAATCAAGAGGACTGTTAAAAGCATAAACTGTCACAATGAGGTAACCTGTACATAATCTACAAAACTAACACCTAGGTGTTAAAGCTGTCCATTATTATAGAAATTGAGTAAATCACATTTTTTAGGGATTTCCTTTTCTTTTTTTCTTATAATTGTAACGAGGAGTCAGAGACGATGTGCAGAATTTTATTAAGAGAATGGTCATACAGGCAGAAATCAGGAACGGTGTCAGGTATGTTAGGGATATCCAGAATCATTAACGGTAACAAGCAGAGATCAGGGCAGGCAACAGAGAATCAGAGTCAGTTTAAACAATCCAAGATAATACACGGGAAGAACAAATACTAGGAAAAAACGCTCAGAAATGTCAGACAGGCTAAACAAGACTTCGCCGTTAGTGAGAGTGATTGTTGTGCTTCTATGTGTGTGTGAATGAGGTGCAGGTGTGGCAAGGAAATTGGCTGATGAATGAGATGCAAGTGTGGCAAGGTGATTGTGTTGCAGTAACTCATGGGAGATGTAGTTCGGGTGTGGTGCTACAGTATGAGAGATGCTAGAGTCCAAGTGATGATGGTTGATGGGTGGAATGGTCCTGAGTGGAGTGCCCTATACTGAAGTTTGAAGTTAAACATCTTTAATTTATCCCTGTCTCGTTTGTATTTGGCCAGTTTGGAGAAATCCTCACCAAACCTGAGCAGTAAGTTATTACACTTGTGTACAAAACTTAATATTATGCTTGCTGTATGCGTGACGTTATGTGCACTACTGCCTGTGGCAGTCCGTCACAGCCCTAATTGCTATACAGATGATATTCACCTAGCTATTTATTTTAAGCCTCATGAAATTACAAAATTGTCTACTCTTTTAAATTGTATAAACTCTATTAAAATTCTGTATGGCAAATAATTACTTTTATTTATCTCAGCTCCTGCTGTTGTTCTCCCAGAAGTGATGGAAAGTCTTGGACCTTTATCACATTCTGTTAAATCTACCCTTCGTAAGTTAGGTGTTCATATGGGATAAGCCTTCAGTCTTGATTAACATGTAAATTATGTGGTTCGTAATGGTTTTTATTAATTGAGAAACATCACAAAATTGAGGCCAGTTGACACAACAGAAGAGATGGAAATGTTTATACAGTACATGCATTTATTTCCTCCCGCCTTGATTATTGTAACTCTCTTTTTACTTGTTTTAGTACTTCTACATTTTTTTACAAGGGGTTCAAAATGCTGCTGCCAAGCTTTTAGTCATCAAAGAGATCTCACGTAACCCCAATTTTAATTTATTCACATTGGCTCACGGTCAAATTTAGAATTTGTTTTAAAAATCTTGTGATGGTGTTCAGAGCATTGCATGGTCAAGACTCTGTGTAAATAAAAGAGATGTTGGAACCCCATAATTCTGAGATCCTCAAATCAAATCCTGCTAGTTGTTCCATGTTCTAGATTGAGGACAAAATGAGATTCCCTGTGACGTAGTTGCTCCCAAGATGTGGAATGCTCTTCCTCTGAAACTGAGATCTGTGGACTCTGTGGACCTTTTTTAAAACTATCTGAAAACTCACTTATTCAAACTTTTGTCTAATCTGTTCTTTTAATTGTCATGTCTATTTTTTTTTTTTTTTTTTTTTTTACTATTTTGATGTAACACATTTTGTGACACCTGCTCTTGAAAGGTGCTATAGAAATAAACATTACTTGCTTACAAATTCCAACAATGTCCTGGTGCTATTGTGTCCTTAACTCGGCTACCAAAATGTATCATCCCCCTGCCTTATGGGCTATGTTAACCCTCTGAGGTCTAGGGGGTTTTGGGGGCCTGGAGAAGTTTTGACATACCCTGACTTTTGTGTTTTTTTTTTGTTGTTGTTTTTTTCATTTGCTTCTAAATATATAAATGGCTAAAGTCTGAAAACACTGTATTCACTACAAACTGGGCTACAATAATATGTAAATAGAATGTATGTGTGGCGGAGCGTTCGTTTTATAATGGGCATACATTTAAAAGTTCACACCAGGAAGAGAGGGTTGCCTCACCCCCAGAATGCAGACCTAAACTCTGCCCCGCTAAGATACCCGACTACGCCACCCCAGAGGCAAATTTACCGGGGAATCGCCTGATAAGATTAACTCTAAAGCACACAGGTTCAGTTGCGGTGGAGATAAGACCAGAGACAGATGAAATACAAAATTAATTTTTATTTGGACACTATTAATAAATGTATTCAAATATACTAATCAAAACACACACTAACACACAATTCGGCCTCCACTCCAGGGCTGGGGACTACTTGCTCATTCTCTGGAAATGACACAGCAAACACTCGTGCACTCACACTTCAGACCACGAATGTGGAACACTGCAATCTGAAGAGACCACCACCAAACAGAGAGAGAGACTCGTCCACACAGACACGAATCCTGATTACACCAACAACTGGAGAGGAAACAGAATTACACATTAAACAAATATACACACTCACATACATTCTTATAAAACTCGAGTACTCAATGAATTAAGAACAATTACACACACCTATGGTTACCATTAACTAATAAACCACTACAGTGAAACTGTGAATGCAAGAAAAAAAAATACAAATTCACAATTCCAATTAAGCCAAAGAAAACATTCAATTAACAGCCAGTTCGCAGAAACTTGGTTGACAACAAAATTATAAATTCAGAAAAGAAAAACAAATCCTTGACAAAAGAATACTAAATGTTGTAAAGGAAAGGGGCTCACATAAACAGAACAAGAAAGCAAAAGTAGATCAAATTATATAGCGTTTACACCATTCAAAAGAAACCAGATCGAGATAATGACTGCTGGATGGTTAAACCATTAGATGCCTCAAAGCGAGAGTAACGTAGATCGTATCGAATCTGCGGCACGCCAGACCACCAGACAGCTGATGTTGCAAGCGTCCAGCTTTAAACAGAAATAAACAATACCACAGCAGCACATGAATACAGTTTGCGGTAGATTATGCGTCCGTTCCGGCCGTAGAGCCAGCAAAGCACCGTGAGATGAGAGTCGGTAACGTGACCATATGCAACACCACTGAAAAACAATCAGTGGTATAACAGTCGCAAAAGCCCCGACGAGAAACCCACTGCAATGTTTCGCCCTCAGTCTGTAAACTAAAAAGATAAATACAAATTTAATGTGATCAATCCAGACCCTTAGTGCAGCAAACAATAAACAACAACCTACCGGTTTAAACTGCTTGCAATGCACAGGGCATTT
This sequence comes from Carassius gibelio, assembly GCF_023724105.1. Taxonomy (NCBI): domain Eukaryota; kingdom Metazoa; phylum Chordata; class Actinopteri; order Cypriniformes; family Cyprinidae; genus Carassius; species Carassius gibelio. Next base: position 2,107,444 of record NC_068387.1, read on the forward strand.
AAACTCCAGTACGTAAAGTCGATCGGGTATCACATGCGTTATACCACAGGCTTCCCCAGTCCACACTAGGAAGATATACGAGCCCAATAAGTACACAAAACCCAGTTCAATTCAAACATACAGAAATACAGCCGCGACTGCAGCTCCTTACCAAATGTAACGGAAACAGGTCAATTTAACTCAAAGGGAATCATTTAAGATTTTAAAGGGAATTTGAACAGAATCACTGTTTCACGGCTGATCAATGAGACGCCCTGCGATCTGAACAAGCTGTTTAACATAAAATCTGCTCTGGATATTAATATCCAAACTATAGTGAAACACTATCAATTAGCACAGTAACAAGATCGGCAGTTTAAGACATTAACTTGTAAGCACAAAACACAAGATACTTCTCTTTTCAATATGAATAAGGCTTTATTAGATAAATCTAAGACATATAAACTAATCTAACACATAAACACACGCACTCACACATTCACACAAGCTGCAGGAAGATCGAAAGTTAGGAAAAGATGAGTTTAAGAGAATGGAAATATGGAATCCCAAGTTCACAGCAATACTTTAAATTGCATAAACATGAACAACCAATCACGTAATTAGCGCTCGCATTGAGTTCCTCAATGAGGTTAAAATTATATTAGATACACCAGTAAAGGTCACAGTCTGGAGGTAAAGTTACTTGCATCTCCTGTGAAGAAGGAGCCTTGGTGAAAGGGCTATCCCGAGGTCGTTGATTGGCTGGAAGTTCAGTCTCTGAAGTGACGTCTTGGGAAGCCCGTGGTTGTTGGGCGTTGGCTGAAAGTGCAGAGTCGTGTGGGCTGGTTGAAGTTGAACTGACGTTACAAAACTTAACTCAGAACACGAAACTCTCAAACGGAAAAGAAAAGGAATAAAGTTTGAGAGACTAGGTTGTGTTCCTTCTCATCGTGGCATAGTAGCAGCAGGCAGACACGCTGGAACCGCGCTCAAAGAACAATGATGACTAACCGCATGGCTAGATGCTACAAGCTAAAGCTAGGTAGCAAAGCTACAAGCTAAAAGCTAAGAGCAGGCATGACTAATAGCATGACTGATAGCACGAGCAAGGCTGGAACTAAAAGCGGACATAAAAAGCAAGGCATGACTGATATCACAAGCAATGCTAGAACTAAAAGACCAATTTCATGGTGTCCAAAGTATTTAAACTTCCCTGTTGGCCACCCCTCAAATGTTGCCTTGACCAATCAGATATGGTCTTGGCTCGGGGGTATCATAAATCATTTGTTTATCTTACCAAGCATGTGGTTCCTGCCCCGCAGGGTCTAATTTTGGACATGATTCCTATAACACGATTATGATATATTTTACAAAAAAATGATTGTCAGGACAATATCAAGCAAGAAAATTTGATTATATCAATACTAGACATGACTATGTATCCTATAGTTATCAAAAGACATACACAATAAGTGATTATACATGATAGTCAAATGTGTGGGTTACACATAAAGGAATATGGAGTTAAGCAATGGAATGATTCATTTATAAGTATTTTCGAGTTCATTCTGGTCCATATATAATGTACAAAAAGCAGTTTCTTTGCCATTCTCTGGCAAAGGGACTTTTCTGTGAAGACAAAGGTTTAAAGCCCTTCCCCCTTAGGAATTTTAGTCTGGTTCTGCTGGGTGGGGGAAGTCAATGCAAGTATTAACTTGATCTCCTGGGTTTACATGTGATGTCCAGCGTTGCATTTCAATCACGAACAATAAATTTGACAATCTCTTCTTCGAATTAAAATTGTCAATAATTGTTCTATTGGCGTTAATGTTGAAAGCTGTTGTGTGAACAAGTTGGTTGGTTGGTTATCTTGCTTGGTTCTTGTGGCACTAGAACTGATTTATGACTTCCCGAGGATTTCGGCTCTCGTTTCAATGCACACAGCTCTGATAGACTCTTTGATTTGTCTGGTTTGACTCATTTCTGCTACATATATCCCCCTTTCGATCGGCGAGGTGTTTAGGTGAAGACATCGTCAATCGCTGGAGAAACAAAGGCAGAAGAAGCAGACAAACACAGCAAACAGCAAGACAACACCTCCATGACAGTTACTGTACTGGTGCAGGCATCAGGTTATTTAGGTACACGTGGTTAAGTTCAATTAGTCAATGTAGTTTAGCACAATGAGGATAGTTTAGATCGTTTTGGAAATTGTTGTTTTATTTTGATTCATCAATCAAATTTGTGGTTAACTTTGTTTGGTTATTCTAGGTTGTCTTACTTTACACATTTACCGTTAGTTTTCTAGTAATTTCATTTTCAATTCATTGAATTGAACTATCATGCATGGAGCTCTCTGGCTTCCATTCAGTTTAGAGTGGCTGGCGGATATTAGGTGTTGCGAGTCAATCCTAATATCAGACCTTCGACCCTTGCAGGGTGTCTAGGCGTTTCACCTACTCAGGAAAGAGGGGAAGGAGAAGGATAGGTAGAAGAAGAACAAAACAAAACAAGGCTGCTGTGGGTTTTCCTAGCATGGGTTACAACGACTATTGAGCTAGGATGTCAGGTGCAGCTAGTGTGTCATGAATCTTAACTTAGTGTCAGGTGTTCTACCTATTGTGAGGATGGCTGCACGTTTGGATATTCTACCTGTGGGAAGAATATGTTTGTTGACTGTGTTGTCAGTAGATGTGTTTACCTCTGGGTGTAGGTAATGTTGTGTGTTACTGGTGTAGTGCATGTGTGGTCAGATCTGTTCAAGTCTGTGTTTTGTCTCCCCCTTTTTCTATCATGTCACTGAAGACTGGCTCTCTGCATCCTTGGCTTGGATGAGGGCGTGCCCATGGTCTAATGAGGGGTCAGTCCAGCAAGGCACAGGAAGGTCTTTAGCACGCAGTCGGAGGCAGTTTGGCATGGCTGTGTGAAGCTGTGTTGCAAAACTTTGTCTCCTATGTTGCATTCTTCTTGTGATGCCTTCTGGCTGTAGCAGACTTTCTGACCTTCTGTGCTCTGGTGGTTGCTGTTGCACAGACAGGGAATGTGGTTCTTGGAGTTGGAGTTAATTTGACAGTTTGTTAGTGACTGTGTTAGGTGTCTGAGGTGATATCCTTTAGTACCTCAGATTTTTCATCAACAGTTGGCCGTGAAAGACTTGTTCCTTCTGGGTCGTTGTTGAACAGGTGCTTGTCATCTCTGATGTGGTGCACCAGGTGATCACCGGGCTTCCGTTCTGTCGCTGGTCACAGCGAGCATGACTCAAATTTGTGGTCACCTGCATGTAAATTGTCTTGAAGGAACTCTCTTAGTTGTTCCATGACTTGTTCCATGTCTTCTAATGGTAAGCGGTCATGTTCTTGTGCCTACTCAGCACTGTGCATGTCTGAGTGGTGCTGAGGTGGGTTTTGTTGTCGCTTACCCACACGAGTTGCTCTTGGATGAGTCAGCTGATTACCTTTGGATATCTGGTTAGGTTTCCAGATGTTCTTATCCTTTTGGTTTCTTGAGAAGCGTGGCTGGTCCCATGGATTTTTCCAGCATTTGGGCTGAAAGCGGTTGTGGATATGGGCGTCACGTTCTCTGTGCTCTTGGTGGAAGACTCTGGTGTTGTGATGCCACTGGGTGTCGTCCAGTGCAAGGCTTGAGTCTTTGTTGACAGAGTTCAAGAGTGTGGATGTTTTGTTACCTTTCTTTGAGGCCAACTTCTGCTTGTTATAGGCCTTCTGTGTTAGGTCACGCAACTGTTGGATGTTCATGGAGTTCGGACAGGCCATGACACCTAGATGGTGACTGACTCCAGGGTGCAAATTTCTTAGAAAGAGGGTTTTGAAGTTCACATCCTCTTCAAGGTCAGGCTTGTTGTGTGCACCAAAGTAGGCTTGTCGGAGTCGGTTGTAATAAGCTTGTGGAGTCTCTTGACGGCCTTGTTTGGTTTCCAAGGCAGTTAACAGTCCATGTTCAGACTCTGGGTCTGTAAACTCTTTAATCAGGACCTCACGAAGTCGCTGGTAGTTTGACTTAGTTTGACTGGGCTGTCGATCTAGAAAGTTTTGTACCTCGGGACTGGACGTGGCTCTAAGGAGGTATAACCAGTCTCTGTCAGTCACATGAGGTCTCACTTCCAGGTGAAATTCGATATCTCGCAGGTAAGCTTGAATGTTGGGGCTCTCTATGGAGTCCGGGTTTAACCTGCTGATGTTTTCAGACAGCTTGTTGAGGTCTTTGACTGTCATCCCGTGTGCAGCTTCAAGGCCTTGGACGGGAGGTTTTCTTTCGTTGGCAGGAAAGGGTTGTGTGGCGAAAGCAGGTGAGGTTTTGGGTTGTGGCCCTTCGCTCCTTTCGTCATATGCCAGTTCTTGGACGTGGGACTCTGCTCTGCTCAGCAGTGACGAGGCTAAGAGAGGTTTCTCTTTCCTTGGCTCTTGTTTGTGCTTGTAAGCATATTGGAGTTCTTTACTGACCATGTAGAGCTCATCGTTGGTATCGTCTAGTTGTTGGGTCAGATTGTCCGTTTCAGTTCTGTACCTTTCAAGGTGGTCTTTCAAAGGACTATTTTCAGAATTCTTGTTTCTGATGTCTATCTTTGCTTTCTCTAGTAGCTGTTCGGCATACTGGAGTCTGTTTACCAGGTCTTTCTGAGCAGCCGTTGCATGTTGCTGGTCGAGCTGAGCTGCTGCCAGGGCTGCTTGGAGCTTCATAACTTGTTCCGTTGTTTCCCGCTCCCTCTCGCTGGGTGCTTTGAGTTGATTTTGAACTTTTGAACGATGTTGAGCGCGTGTCAGCTCCTCTTGAAGGTGGGTGATGTGCTTGTCGCTCAGTTTCAGCTGGGTTGTGAAGGCATAGCTTAGTGAGCTCGTGATCTTGACTAGCTCCTCGTGGTTGTTGTTCTGGATTGAATCTTGTGTCAGGAATCTTCTCAGGATTAGGATTATTATTAAAAATAATAACAGTTCAAATGTCTTTGGAGTGAGGCTGTCTGTCATGCCTCTCAGCCAAATGTTCACATCTTCCCCATGGGAAATGGGGTCTGCAGTCTGCGGCATTTTGGCACGCTGGGGAGAAGAGAGACTTACACAGATCTGTGTTGAGTAAAAGCCTATGTGTGGTGGGACAACTAAGTGTTGTATCAGTGATTGTGAACCACTAATGAAATGTGGTGATGACTGTGTTGGTCTCAGGGTGTCTAAGTAGACTAGAGATACGAAGACTTTGTCACTCTAATGAGGAAGAGGAAAAGAGAGACAGAGGTGAAAAACAAATTCAAATTACAAGCAAAATTTCTGTTTTTCAAATGAGGAAAATTATTTTTTCCAATTAAATGTTATCAAAAACTTAAACAATATTATTATATTTCTTGCTTTGGACAAAAGAATACAATAATAATTCTGATATCTCTTTTCTTAGTCTGACAGGATTGACACCGTACACCTTTCAGTTGGACCGCTCACCAGGGAGGCTGCGAAGGCGACAGTTGTTCAACACGTACCTCTATTAAATTGATCTCAACATTGGATGAGATGCTAAAACTTGCATTGCGTTTCCAAATGTAGGGAGGTTAGGAAGAACAAATGAGAGGATGATTACAATCAAATTCATAAGGATAATTTGACGTCTTTGGCACGATTGTGTATTTAATTCACTTAGAATTGATTGATGGTTCTTACATGTCCTACAAATGTAAAAAGAGAAGAGGAAAGTAAAGGAGAGAGAGGACGGAGATGGTAAGTCTCAGTAGCGGTTATCTGAACTACAAGGAGAGCGTTGTGTTAGTTGCTGCACAACTTATCAAACAAAATAAACTTTAAGTGAAAGAGAGTTGTCTTTCTAATTTATCTGAACTCAGGGCTCAGGTTTGTCGTTCCCAGGCTAGGATACACAAAGTAAAGAAACATGGTTTTAGAGTCACGGTTTCAGTACGGTTCGATATTGCTATGTTTATGGAAATAAAATAATAAATAAATAATAAATAAAATAAAATAATAAATTATAGAAATAAAAAAACTACTAAAAAACTAACTACAAGCAACAGCATAAATAAATACAATAAAATAAAGATACAAATAAAACAAACAAAAAAAATCTTTTTTTTTAGCGAGGTCTAGAATTAGTTTTTAGGTACGGGAATTGAATAAAGTAATCAAATGTAAAACAGCATTGTATATCGCACTGTATAAATTAAAGATTGCTCTTTATTAAAGTCACAAAAGCTTTTCAATCAAGAGCAGTGAGTGATTTCTTTGTTGTTGCTGTTTGATTAATATAAAGGCTGTCACTTTAAGAGAATGCAGTGATCCAGTGCACCGATACAGTAGGCCTATGTTCACCCAGCTATATCTGCTGTAGGATACTTACCAAGATGGGCATTTTGACATAATTTCTGTGTGAACTTGTCCATATAAACAATACTTAGAGAGAGCTTAATAATTGCACGAGTCGCAGGTTTGCGCACACACAAATCTTCTCACTGTGTGCACGAGGTTGTGTCCTTTGGCACTTAAATGTTTAAACTTGCAAAAAACTTTTTTTTTTTTTTTTTTTTTTTTTTTTAATTACATAGCTGTTGCAGGAATGTCTGGAAAGCCAGAATGAACATCCATCAACAGAAACATATATTTGCTGAACTCCTGTTTGATTTACGTGTTATTTATAGCAAACCATATTACAAATGCTTACTAATGTTTAAGTTGAACCGCAATCCCAGAGCGTGCCGAACCGTGTGTGGAGAACCGAACGAGTTATATTTTTTTCAGCGAACCGTCCCATCCCTAATGTGACGAGACGACAATAACACACACAAACAAACAACAATAAACAATTATAACCAAACATTTATAAATGCACAGCATGACAAATTCCCAACAGTAAACTGATGCAGCTTTCTATTTCTGACATACTCCTGACGGTCTTCAAGACTTCTGACACAAATGACTAATGGATTTGCAACATTCACATTGAGGCGTCCGATGGAGACAGCCTCACTGAGCATTTGCGACAACCATCGTGTACAATGTAGACATAATGTTTTAAAAACAAGAAAATATTAAATAACCAATATATCAGTAGGGATTATGCATCCATCACTATTTATTATGCATCCATATAACCCATAATAAAAGCTGAAATTTCATATAGTGAAAAATCATTTTACTTTCAAAGGATGACACATTTTGAGATAGAATATGCTAATTATGATTATACTTTGCTTTTCAGTCTTAACTCAGCAGCATTCAGCTTGGTTCCAGATGGCCTGTTTGACTTCATGACCCCCTTAGGAAACCAAATTGTATTTGCAGCATTAAATAGAGATAGCATTTATTTGTGTGTGATGGTGCGTACACATTGTCACTCATCCAGGTTTCCTTCTGGTGACACTGGAAATTGTGCTTATGGGGGCTTTGTCTTGTAGGTCAAATTATCCTCCAGTTCATCCAGAACAGGCTGAACTATATCTCCAGTGGATGGGATCAGGCTGGGCCCCGCATCCTTCGCATTAAGCCATCTCACTTATATATGGCAAGCTCATATGAACTCAGTCACCAGCGCCCCTGCCTCCAATATCCTTATAACATAGCATGCATATTGATTGCAGATTGTGAATTTGAGAGACTCTTTTCCCCCATATCCACGAGAAGCTGGGGAATCATGTTACTCTGCAGCTTATTAGAAAGCTAATGCATAGGAAATTATGCATCCAGCGCCTTTCTTTCTCCTCCATCTGCTCGCAGTGCAGGTGAAAACAATTTACACATTGGCAGCCTAATGGATACATTCATGGGGAGTGGTGAGAGAAAGGAGGACAGAGACGGGAGAGTGAGAGTGAGCGGCCGTAATGGGCCAGACCAATGCAGGCCAGCAGCCTTGGATAGACGGACGCAGCAGATAGCAGCGTATCGGATAACATCTAATCGTGGGGTTGCAGGCTAATGAGTGTGGCTGTGCCCTTTCAGTGCTAGCTTTTGGCCTGCACTAAAGACACTCGTAAACAATTCAGCTGCCCGTGCTTTAAACGCGCCTATAATGTGTTGATTCAGCAGGTAATGAGCTGCTCCCAGAATCAATACCCTCCTCTCGGCGTCCTAGCCATCCCCGCAGTCACAGGGCACAGCTAGCAGGGTTCGATGATGCAGCCCCCCCCCCCCCCCCCTTCATGACCTCTCTCATTGCGGTAAGGATGGTGCACTGTCTGAAGAGGACCATTCTCATATTGCAGAAGGCGCCTGAGTGTCAGAACTTTCATTCGCAAGCGAGCAAATGAACAGGCAGCCACCGCATGCTAATGAGGCACAGGCTATTTTCCACCTTTTTTATCTGCACATTATGCTCTTGACTCTGGAGAAGGTGGGAATTAGGTTGGACCTTAGTGTCAGGCTGCCTGATGGCTGTGCTCAGAACAACTGGTAATTGAAGCCGATGGCTGCTACGGAGGAGGTCTGAATTTGGAAATAAACAGTTTCAAGCATCGCACGTCATTTCTGGAGAGATGGCAGGGGAATGGAAATGAGTTGTCTGGATTTAATGTGCTCGCACAGCAGGGAAAAAGGGGGGAGTCTTTGTGGATGACAATTCCACTCATTAGGACTTCAATGCGGCCATAATGGCAGGGAGCATGGGACGCTATATTTAAAGTGGGCAATTAGGGGATGTCCTCTAAACTATGAATTTAGATGCTATGAAAAAAATGTTTACATTGTTTTTATTTGACTTAGCAAGATGAAACTAATGGCTGTGAAATGGGGACAAGATGTAGATAGGTGGCCTCCCACTGAGATCTATCTTTTTTTGTTTTTTTTGCACTACACTGGAACTTTGTTTATCATTATTGCTTGTTTATTAGCATAATGGGAAGTGGACCAATTATTTCTCCTCTTGTTGGCAAAGTGGCGCATATATGTTTGTTTCTCTGCTCATTTTCATTCAGGCCTGCGAGAACATCATCTGTTTTTCCTTTGAGTGAGTGTTTGTTTGTGGCAGTGCTTATGTCAGCTTGTTGTTGTTGTTGTTTTTTTAATATGCCAGCATGATACCATTCTTATTAATTATTGCCATTATGTAACATCGCAAAGATTTAAGAATGCCAGTTAACTTTCAGAAAAGGGCAATTTTACAAATATATTATTTATGGATTTGACAACCATACAACAGCTCAGAGAAGTAAATATATTTTGCTCTTTGTTATGCTACGAGTGCGTGACTTTTACATTAAAGCATCTAAACCAGTTTGAAGAGCCTGAGCTTATTACATGCATTGGTCTCACCTTAGGGACTCCAGTCCTCTCTGTCCCCCTTTCCATTTCCACTGGATTATCAGCAACAATACATTTCAGCAGTGCAAACTTTTTCTCTTCAAACCTTTCTCAAATCCCACTCCCTCTCGCCAAAAAGGAGCTCGTCTTATGTTCTTTTCATATTTGATTTCCATGAGTCGAATGAGCATGCTCCGATTATCCCAGCGGTCAGAGCTCTCTTTTTGGGTGCTTCTGTTTTCTAGATGAGGACCTGTCGATCAATCCCCAAATTGACTTGGGTCCGTTAATCTCTGTTGCTTTTTAATGCAATGTGTCAGAGCGGCGACCTGGGCCTGGTTGTAATTCAGGCACAAAACCTTGATGTGCTGGAAGAGACTGCAGGGGTTTTCTCAGCTGGCGGAGCATGCATGCTCATGAATAAAGCAGGGGCTTACTAGTTCTCCTGAGCACCGAGCCCTGTCCGGTCTGTTTTTATGGCACTTGGTTGGAACAATTTCACTCCCCATTCCAGCAGAGAGAGGAGGATTTTTGTGTGGTCTTATTCTGGAGCCGTGATTTTCTATAATCATTGTGTACTGTATTTGGTGTTTCATCTTTGTGAATGTAGAGAAAGCCTTAAAATACAGATATTATAATAGGAAATGCCTTGTTTCATTTTTTATTAATGATTATTGTTATTATGCTTAAACTAAACAATACATATTTAAAAGAGTACTGCATTGAGACAATTGTGAAACATGCAGGGTGCCGTGTGCTAATGTCGTTATGCCCTTTCACTGATTAGATTTATTATTTTATCTTGTAACCAGTTTTAAGTGTCAAAAAAAAAAAAGAAAGCTCTCTAAACTAGCATATCTTACAAGCTTACAGACTTCCTTCTCCTCTTCAGTGGAGTGTTGGAGCACAATTAGTCATGAGTGGCATGACGTTCCTCACAAGTCCTGTTTGCAGACTCATTACTAGACCCTGCTGGTGTCTTGGAGGCTGAGAGGAAGTCAAACAAAGCAGCACTCATATTTCTCCAGTTCTCTGTGGCGTTGAACAGGCCCCGGCCTAGTGGCAGCACAGAGAAATGAAGGCCTGTGAAAAGAAACCCCAGCTACCCTCTTACTTACTCACACCCACACACACATCTCAGACTGGAGCAGATTAGTTCTGTTCACAAACTCCAGTGGTACATGCTATCTTTTTTTGGTATTTCAGACATACCTGTTCTCTTGAAGTCAGTCTTGTCAAGTCAAGTCACCTTTATTTATATAGCGCTTAAAACAAAATACATTGCGTCAAAGCCACTGAACAACATTCATTAGGAAAACAGTGTGTCAATAATGCAAACTGACTGTTAAAGGCAGTTCATAATTGAATTCAGTGATATCATCTCTGTTCAGTTTAAATAGTGTCTGTGCATTTATTTGCAATCAAGTCAACGATATCGCTGTAGATGAAGTGACGTCAACTAAGCAAGCCAGAGGCGACAGCTGCAAGAAACCGAAACTCCATCGGTGACAGAATGGAGAAAAAAACCAGGCTCAGTTGGGGGGCCAGTTCTCCTCTGACCACACGAAACCAGTAGTTAAAAGTAAAGTCAGATTGTGCAGAAGATACGTACTGGATCCGGGTGACTGCAGTGACCCTCTGATCTGGATACAGAATGGATCTGATGGCTACAGTGACCTTGGAATAAGAGAGAAACAGACTAATATTAGTGTAGATGCCATTCTTCTAATGATGTAGCAAGTACATCGGGTGTTATGGGAAGTGTTCCCGGTTCAGGTTTATCTAATTAATGGAGCCTAAAAATGTATTTGGATATTAAAACTAAAAATTGAAAATTAAACTGCAAGATTGTGTCTGCCTCCCGAAAAATGTTAGGTAAGTTATTCCAGAGTTTAGGCGCCAAATAGAAAAAGGATCTGCCGCCCGGAGTTGATTTTGATATTCAAGATATTATCAAATTGGAGTTTTGAGAATGTAGCGGACGTAGAGGATTATAATGTAAAAGGAGCTCATTCAAATACTGAGGTGCTAAATCATTCAGGGCTTTATAAGTAATAAGCAATATTTTTAAATCTATAAGTTGTTTGATAGGGACCCAGTGCAGTGTGGACAGGACCAGGCTAATATGGTCATACTTCCTGGTTCTAGTAAGATCTCTTGCTGCTGCATTTTGGACTAGCTGTAGTTTGTTTACTAAGCGTGCAGAACAACCAACCAATAAAGCATTACAATAATCTAACCTTGAAGTCATAAATGCATGGATTAACATTCCTGCATTTGACATTGAGAGCATAGGCCATAATTTAGATATATTTTTGAGATGGAAAAATGCAGTTTTACAAATACTAGATATGTGGCTTTCTAAGGAAAGATTGCGATCAAATAGCACACCTAGGTTCCTAACTGATGAAGAAGAATTGACAGAGCAGCCATCAAGTCTTAGACAGTGTTCTAGGTTATTACATGCAGAGTTTTTAGGTCCTATAATTAACACCTCTGTTTTTTTTTTTCAGAATTTAGCAGTAAGAAATTTCTCAGTGAGAAATTGTCTTGATTTTTCTGCATTGTAAACTTTATAAATTCTCAGGTGTTTATAAAAATCACAAGCCAGTGACTACACAGTTGTTCAATGAGCGTTCAACTTCATAGATGGAAAAGTAGCTGAGAGACCCCGTGTGCAAATTCTGCTGTGTGCATGCATGCTTACAGTATGTCTGCATACAATGTTTATGCTCTCTTTCTTTGTTAATATGCATGCAGTCTTCCACAGACTTATTTAAAAAGACATGAGCAGACATGGACACAAGTTTTATCTGGTCAGTGTTATGAGTTTTAAGATTTTATACAGTATTTCTTGTTTTTTTTTTATGTTCATATTTCATAACTAGAATTCCGGATTCTTTCTTTTTTCTCTCTCTGTACATGTATGTGAATATTTTGTATTCAGACATTGAATGAACCAATGTAATTTAGTGGCTGTGTTCAAATGTTTACTTTTCAATTCCACAACTTTCTGTCCATGCAGCCTTCTTTCTCATATCAATGCCTTGGCCTGTATGTCACTGCTCTGCTTGACAGAGGGTATTTAAAGTGAATGAAAGCACCGACAACCACCACCCTGTATGGCTCCCTCAATCTTCCATATTTTCCATGTGTAGAAAAATCTTTTGTAGAAGGTCTTTTTCTCAGGTCCTGCAGGAAGGGCTGCAATGCCCGTTCACACAGGTCTGAGAGGAGATAGTCATCAATGTGGGCGATTTTTCTTAGCTCAGAAGGTTCAAGGCTGTGTCAGCAACTACATAAGACATGGTATTTTCAACCCTAAACTAATCAGAGTCACTTAAATAGAGAGTCAAGTCAATTGTGTGTTCTGCAAAATGTTATAAGAAACCTTATGCTTAAATAAATAAATACAAGAAAGGAGATTTTTTTTTTATTACTGTCTATGAAGGAATCACATGCAGTATATTACAAAAGCACCAGTTGTTCCACCTCATATATGTTTTGGTAAATATTAGGCGATGTCTTGGTCTGTAAGTAACACTGTGACACTGCTTCAGTCAGCTAAGCGCCATGACACAATCTGGAGGCAAAATAGCTGGTATTTCCCCTCACATGCACAAGTTTGATGACTGCTCTGAGTAGTCATTAACCAGTCATATTGATGAGCTTTGCGTAATCCACCAGCTTTGGTTTTTAGTTTTTTTTTTTTTTTTTTTTACTATCTGAAACATAATTACTGATTATGTAATAAGCTGGCTCTTGCTACTGTGATTGCTGTCCAGTGTTTGAAAGGGTACAGTTCTTAGTCAATTAAAGACTGATTAGTGCATAGCAAATCCACTTAATTCTAAATGTGTTAATTAACAGTCTATGCTCTCATACTAGTGGTTAAAAGAACTAGTAACCTCATGCAAGCTTCAAATGTGCTACTCTCTAAATTGCTTTCTTTGAAAGGCTATATTTAATTAAATGGCGTGTACTGTAGCCAGTTGGAGGGCTAATGGATGTTACATTGTATGTAACGGATATACTGGAGAATCACTTGACTATCTTTAATGGAAACAATTTCCTTGCTTGTTCATAGAAAGATTTTTAAAAATCTGTTTAAATATGAAGACCACATGTAATCATTCTGAAATTTAATTAGTATAATCTATAAAGCTATAAATGGAGCTTGCTGATTGACCAAGAAGATGGTATAAATGTTTTATGTAAAAAGAATGACATACTGTGTGTTTAATTTCTTGCCTGTGAAATGAGATCTTCTGTGTGAAGAGAAATGCTTAAGGACCACTCCAACATTTTTTTTTTTTTTTTTTTTTTTTTACCCCTGAACTGACAGAATTCAAAAAGCTACAGAGGAGAGCATCTGTGCCCAAGCAATATCAGTAAATAAAATAATTAGCATTTCTGTTTTACTGTTTAAAATTACAATTTTGAAATTACATTGAAATGCAATAAATGGTCTGCTGAGTATCTCTGAAATGTTTACCAAAATTTTATTGTATCTTAGTTATGAGACACTCAAATAAAGATATGCAAACAGAAAAGGATAAAGAGAAAAGATAGGAAGAAATCACAATTGTCCATTAGCACTTCTTGTATCACAACAGAGCCATCTAGTGTTTTCATTGCTGGAGGCAAAGTAGTCCTGAGAATGTATAACTCTCTGTTGTTCTTTGTTT